>NW_016107989.1:26862-162262 GCF_001604975.1 Cebus imitator
AAAGAAAAAAATCAGGGCTGGGTATGGTGGCTCATGCCTGTAATCCCAGCACTTTGCAAGGTTGAGGCATGCAGATGGCTCAAGGACAGGGGTTCAAGACCAGCCTGGCCAACATGGCAAAACCTTGTCTCTACTAAGAATACAAAAATTAGCCAGGTATTGGTGGCATGTGCACCTGTAATCCCAGATACCCAGGTGGCTGAGGCATGAGAATCACTGGAACACTGGAGGCTGAGGTTGTAGTGAGCTGAGATAGTACCACTGCACTCCTAAGTGACAGAGACTGGGTGACAGAGCAAGACCCTGTCTCAAAATTTTTTTTAAAAAAATGAGGCAGCAGAGTTCATTTCGTGTCATTCATCTCAGAAAACACTGACTGGTCCTCAACTGGAGTACCTTGCAAAGGTGAGAGTGGCAACAACGATGTCGGGGCGGGGGAAGTGCAGACTGGGTAAGAAGGGATAGAGGGCAGGAACCCACATAGGGGACCATGTGTGTGTCCTAGGCTTGCCATGCTATGGGATGAAACTGAAAAGTAAAATGCAGAGGGGTAGTAAAGAGAACTCAATAAACTCCCTGGCGAAGTGTCAGTAAGATATCACACTTGGTTTACTCACTTGGGATACAGAAATGGAAGAAAGGAAAATAATAGAAGTTTCTGTGCATTTCCATCACTGGGAAAAGTGGGCCAAGTAAAAACTGGAGTTTCTGTTTGGATCTGAGGAAGAAAGGAAATGATGACTTGAAAATTAAACCTACTGGGTTTCTAACATTTTAAGAGTAAAAAAGTCACTCATAAGATGGGCCTGACTCACATAGGCACTAGGGGTATCAGTCTGTGGAGCTAAGAGTCAGTTAAAAATTTAATACCACAGTTTCCAATTCATGACTATCACTTTTTCTGACCAAGAAATTAAACTGTTCAAGTGTCAAGGTGAGGACCACAGGGATTTGTATCTTTCCATCTCTCTTGGGCACTGAATAACCTCTATTGTTAATGTTTTAATACAAGTGACTCTTAATTAAAAGTAACACACTGTACATTAACATATATGTGCGTCAGCCCAGGCTGTACTGCCTCAGATTCAGTTGCCTATACCAAATGGTAAGCAAGATGCACTTTGGGGCTGGGCACAGTGGCTCACGCCTGTAATCCCAGCACTTTGGGAGGCCGAGGAGGGCGGATCATGAGGTTAGGAGATCAAGACCATCCTGGCCAACATGGTGAAACCATGTCTCTACTAAAATACAAAAAATTAGCCGGCCACGATGGTGCGCGCCTGTAGTTCCAGCTACTCGGGGGGCTGAGGCAGGGAAATCACTTGAACCTAGGAGGTGGAGATTGCAGTGAGCCGAGACTGCACCACTGCACTCCTGCCTGGGTCACAGAGCAAGACTCTGTCACAAAAAAAAAAAAAAAAAAAGAAAAAGAAAAAAATAAAAAGATACACTTTGGGAAATAAGCCACTCTATGTTTCAAATCCATTCATTTTACCTGACATTGCTTAAATACATTATCATACAAGAAATTGAATAGGAAAATTTTGTTTTAAATTTAAAAAAACAAGCTTCCCAAATGAACAGTACATTGTTATGAATTTTTTGGTTATGAGAGAAAAAATGTCTGAATTTCAACTAATTTTCTTGAACAAACTTTTAGGACATTTTCATGAGGAGCTATTGGGAATTGCTTGATTCTCTCAATGTTCCTTTACTGGAGTCTGGCAGATGAGCAACATGAGCTTTTTTCTTCTCAAAGTATTGGGTTTAGGAGCAAAATCTGTGCTTGCTGCTTGTGCCAGGTCACGGACCAGCACCCCGGCCAGCCTCAGGTTGCCTAGACACTGCAGGGGCTGCATCTCCAGGCTTCTGTCTCCTTCCTGGTTCCCTCCCTAGTCTATGCCCGGGACGCTTGCGGTGCCCTTCCTGCTAGGCTGGCTATCCCCTCCCCACTGTCTGCCTCCTTCTCTTCTAACTGCCTTATGTGCCCCCCAGGGCAGAACCACTGGCCCATCTGACTGATGGCACCAGCCTGGAGCCTTCCTTTCAGCTGAAACTCAATTACAACTGTCGTGGCCTACTCCGTAGCTCCTTGAGATCCAGTATAATAAATATAATCAAACATCAGTCAGAATGGTTTAAAGAGGATTAATCTTTAAACTTTTAAACTCTTTTCTAATCCATTAATTTTTAGTATTCAAGAGTAAAAATAACAATTTATTTCCACTGGATATTGAGACTTTTGTTTTTAACAAGGAGAGAAGACAGCAATCCACACAGAGAAGGGAATACAATGTAAAAACCTGATCTTGCAAAAAGTCTCTTTTCTATTTTTATGTTCTTAAGATTTGGTTGTGGTATTTGAGGACAGTCATTTCATTTCTCATGCATCCTCTTCTCTAAAGCTTTTCTTTGAAAACAGTTTGGCCAGGCATAAAATGAATGCCTAAACAGTCCAAATAAAGTTATGCAGGCTCTCCCTCTCAGTCTCTTTCTTTGAGGTCTGTAAGCCTTTGGGCAGAGGTCCTGAATTTGAATCAGCTGGAAATTTTTCAGTTTTGCCTTTTTACCCTCATGGAGTCTCTCCAAGGGACAAATCATTAACTCTTATTTAACAAAATAATTATTAGCCTTTCAATTTATTTACAACTTCCCTTTTAAAGAACCCTTATCTTCCAGACCCAGCTGCCAAAATTCTCCAACAGCTATCCCAAATTAGTCAACAAAGAACCCGTGGCGTCACCAAAAAGGGAGGCAGTGTTCATGAAATTAGGTTCTGGGGTTTAAGAGATGAGTCCTGTAATGCAGGCGCCTAATCTGAAGATACAAAATTCCAGCCAAGGTACAGAGCTTTCCTTCTACCTAAAATTTGGCTTGAGAAATCAAGTTATTAAAACAAACCAGCATAGAGCACTCCAATACATCACCTTGTCTAAGAAATCTGGCTTCTTTTAAAAATACTAATTGAAATTGCAAGTGTTCTAATTAAAACGACATCTGCCTGGGTCTGAAGAAACATATTTTGAAAAGCAGAGAAGATATGTCTCTAAAATGTCCTCATATCTACTTAATAAAGTGAAGCTTCTATGTTTCCAAGAATGAAAATAGCACTTCGCCTTCCTGGGTTGCACTGGAGTTTATATAGTCTTGTATCTTTCCCTGGACAGAGATGCGATTCGTCAGGGTCAAGAACACAAGTAAAGAAGTTGCCTACGGTGCCGTGCGATCAGTGACCCTCAAGAGGTCTGTTCCCTAGAACGGGGCACCCATATCCCAGAGCGTTTTGTCACATGCCAGACATTAGCATGAGACACAAAAATAATGAAACATGCACGTATCTATTTTAACTGACAGGAGTCTAAATGTTTTGTAGAGTGCCCTGTTTTGCAGTTTTTCCAGCAGACAATGGGAGTGCAATGTGATCCTCAGGGCACAGAGAGGATCATGACTCGGTGCGTTTCCATCCTGGCTGCGAAATTTAGACAGACTTTGAGGAATGATTTCCTGAGTAGCATTTGTAACGATGTGTCACGGAACTAGAGACATAGCTGTAGGTGCCTGTTTACTCCCCAGCTCATGCTCTCATCATTAAGGATTTGGTTAAAAATGCATCTCAAAGTTTCGATGAAGAGCAGTATTTCCAGGCTTAGAATTCCCAGAGTCCGTTGCAAGATGACTAAATAAAAGAGAATCTTTATAAAACTTTGTATGTAACATTCAGGATGGTATTGATATAAGGAAGATTTTCCCTGTTCTCCCCACCCCTCACCCCAGTTCTCCAAAGGAAAAAACATTTCTCACTAAGACACAGAATGGAGGAAGGAGTTTTGTAATTCTATAGGGATCAGTCTTTATTTTCACTCAAATAACATTTTTATGTTGTCCTTTAAATATCACCAGGAATCTCTGTCCGAAACAGTCTTTACAACGCGCAGATCATATCTTTTATCTGAATATTTAAAACAAGCAAGTAAGGAAGCTTGAAAGGATGGCCCTAACTCCCCCTGCACCCCTCACCTCCTTAACCTCCAGAATGAAGGAAAAGGATGATCTGAAGTCCCCTGTAGGGAAAGAATAACAATGAATTTTACTGCTTACAAAATAACAGACTCCCAGGCAAGAAACTGCCCTGGTTTTGTTCCTGATTTCATTGGTGGGAAAGCGTGAGTTGTGTACCGCTGGCTACACAGGAGGGCGCTGGGCTCCCATCCCTTCCCTCTCTCCAGGCGGATGCCTGTGTTTGGGAAGCAGCCGATTTCCCTAGGAAATGGCCCCATCCTGACCCCAGAGAAAGTCATAAGCTGTGTTGTGCTCCTTCTGAGGTTGGAATGGGGACAGAGGGCATTGCCTGGACAGAAGCTCAGCTAGCTGGTAAAGTGAAAGGAAAGCCCGATGTGAAAAGTGGACTATAGAACAGGAACACGTGGGGGCATCAGTCAAAGGAAGATTCTTACACATCCTTCCCAGTGTGGTAGAGCAGCCATCCAAATGGGAGCAGAACATAAGGAAACAGTCCTGCAAAGCACAGAAGGATGAGGCCAAAGGGTGATGGCAAACTGGGAAAGGGCCAGGCTCACGACACAGAAGACAGGCCCTTCTCTTCAGCCTCAGGAGGGTGCAGGGAGCTAGGAGGATGCTTGCAGCATCCTGGCCCTGGCTCTCCTGCCGGAAACTGTGGCAAGCCGCCAGAGCCCAGAGCAGCCAGGGGAGGGGCTCTGCGAGCTCTGCCAGTACCCACGGTGATGCGGTGGCACCGCCAACATGAACCTTTGGCAGTGACTGAATCACACACAGAAAGCAATACTATTTCCTTCCCAGTCTCAAGCCTCTTCCACAGTGGCAGCAGAATGAATTTGATTGGAGTCTAGATTGGAGAGAGCATCTAAGCTGTATTTCTTTCCTCTGTTGTCTGGACACCGTGGAAAGAGACAGACACAGACATCCCCTCTACCTCTTCCTCTCTCTATTTGGATTCCCAAAACCTCCTTCAGATCTGCTCTTTGAATAAATATGTTGTGTTATTTATCCACCAGTTAATTAATTCAGTAACTACATACTGAGTGCTTGTTATGAGCATGGCAAAGTGCCAGACACAGTCAGACATAAAAATAAATACATCACCTGACGCCTGCTTATTATTTCATTTGGGGGCAGACATATGCACACACAAAGAACACAAGAGACAATGTCAGGATAAAATTACACAACGGAAATCTAAGATAAGTGAGAAGATTTCTTATCAAATAGGTGCTGCCCACTGCAACTCTGGGTGCAGAGTGTGGCCTTTATCAGGAAAAGCCACTGCAAGGTGGGCTTTGGATGGTGGTGGCAGGTAGCAAATGCAAGCTCATGTATGCTTTAAGTGTTTGGTTTCTTTGAGTTTGTTTGTTGGTGGAGAGATGGGATTTGCCTAAGATAAATATCTGCCATCTACATCAGGAACTGTCCATGTGCTGAAATGGGTGGCATATAGCTAAACTTTTTGTTGAAGCAATACAATATCGTTCACTCTTTTCATTGAAGTTAATTAATACCATTCCTTTTTAAAATCTGTACTCAGAAGTATAATTAACATTTTTTGAAGGTTGCAAAGAAATGTATGGATGTTCATTAACTTCGGCTACTATTCCATGCCAGTAGGAAGAGCACAAAGCTCTATCAATAGCATGCTTATTGCTGGTTCCCAGAGACATACACATAACTATGAAAACAGCTCAAATGGAAAGGTGAGGGAGAGGCAAAGCGTGTTACATTCTCTAGTGCTACTGTATGATTCTCATTAGACCTTATGGGGCAGGGTGATTATTGTTCAATAGCCTATTTACAGTTTTCCCAATAATGGAGTCTAAGGAAGAGGAACCATTCCTTAGTTGCAATTGTGGTAGCCTGCTTGCTCCAACTGCTAAGTAACAGAATGATCTAAGAAAAATTCTATTTTAAACTGAAAATCCAGAGCTAGTGATGGAAAAGATCTGGATTCCTTCTGAAATCCTCAGTGTCTTCACGCATCTAGTAAATTTCTGGAGAAAACCAACTGGCTGTTAGAGTCTTCACTTATTTTTTAATTTTTTAAATTTAAATTTTAATTTTTGAGATTGAGTCTTGCTCTGTCACCCCAGGCTGGAGTGAAGTGGCGTGACCTTGGCTCACTGTAACCTCCACCTCTGAGTTCAAGCCTCAGCCTCCCGAGTAGCTGGGACTACGGTACACGCCACCATGCCTGGCAAATTTTTGTGTTTTTAGTAGAGACAATGTTTCGCCATGTTGGCCAGGCTGGTCTCAAACTCCCGACTTCAGGTGATCCACCCACCTCAGCCTCCCAAAGTGCTGGGATTACAGGCGTGAGCCACTAAGCCCAGCTGATTCTTGGCTTTTTTAATAGCAAACTCTTTTCTTTAGTTAATGTTTTATTTAATTTCCCTAGTGTTTTGCTGACTTGGAGGTCATGTTAAGATGATGACAAGGCAGGAAAAATTGAGTTCGGCCATTTTTTCCCCAGCATCTTCACTGCTTTCTCTCTGGTCCTCACTGTCCTCACAGTCCCTACTGTGGATCGGGCATTGTTCTAGGTACATGGATATGCCAGCAAATAAATAAGACAGAACTCCCTGCTCTTAACAGGCTCACCTTCCAGTGGGGAAGGATGTAAAAGACACAAGATGACTAAGTAATACGTGATATATTAGAAGGGAATTGGGGCTGTGGAGAAAATTAAGCAGGGAAGGGAGCTGAGGGTAGGATTTTAATTACGGTGGCCAGAAAAGCTTCTCTGGGAAAAATGTGAGGGAGGTGAGGACTGGGCTGCATGAACACCAAGAGGAAGAGACTCCAGGCAAAGGAAGCAGCAAGTTCAAATTCCCTGAGGCAGGATCTCAGAGCATGCAATACAGAAATCACAGTGAACCAGTGGCTGCAGAAAATTTATTGATTTTGTGAGGACTAGGTGGGGTTGGAGAGGTCATAGGGAGCTTCCACGTCTGCTCTGCCGAGACTTGATTTTATGCTGAGATGAGGAGGGTTTGGGGTGGAGAAGGGACATGCTGTAAGGTTTCAACAGGATGACTCTGGTTGCTACTGTAACAGGAGTCCATCTAGGTTGAAGGCAGCACAGGGAGACTAGGTAAGGGGTTGCTCAGAAATAAGCCAGGAGAGAGATGATGGGAGCTTTGGACCAGAAAGACAGCAATGAAGAGGAGGAGGTGTCAGAGTCTGGGAAAATTCAGAAGGAAGACCAGATGTGTTGATGGATTGGGTATGAGGTGGATTGGATATGAGTCAATGAGGATGCCAAGGTGTCTGTCCTGGGTCCCTGCAAGAATAACTGGCCATTTTCTGGGGGAAGATTGTGGAAGGGTCAGGTCTGGGAGAGACCCTGGTTGTGGACATCTTATATCTGAGACACTCTTACGAGATTCAGTGGAGAGGATGGGCAGACAGTTGGACACAGGATCTGGGGTTCATGCTGGGGATAATCTGTTTGGAGTGACCAGAATACAGATGATCTTCAATGCCATGAAACCATATGATGTCACCCTAGCTTTCGGTGAGAGGTGATAGAGAGGAGAAGAGGTCCAAGATGAACCTTTTGTTGTTGTTCTTCATTCAAAGTCACTGCAGCTTTCTTCTGTGTATAAAGTTCTGTATAGCATTTTCTTACAAAAACCACTGGATACAATATTTAAAGTTAAAGAGTTAGCAAAGGTTGCATTCCTCTCTCTTACATAGAATCCAGTATTGTTTTTGTTAAATTCTGCTCTTTTCAGTCAAGAAAAAACTTACTGATTTCATAAAGCCTGTGACTTAGATATTTTCCCCTCTACTTTTAAATGACTGGCTCTGTTTCCTGTCCGGTGACATTTGATAGTAAAGGTTTAGCTGAACACGGGCAGTATAGTGATCTAAATGTTCCTGTCTCAGAAAGAGGACTAGGTAACTGGCTTTTGAGAAAGAAGGGATGCCTAGGAGCTGGCAAACCAATCAATAGTTCACTGTTTTGTTATATTTTAATCCACCAAAAGAAAGAAAACCCACACAAACACACAATACCAAGTAGTTAGCATCTAGGCAGTAGACTGATTAGCTATTGATTTTTTTCTCCATTTTTTAAATAGAAGGGATAAATTTTATTGGAAATGCCAGTGCTGTCCTGTCTGAAACAACTGTGAAGCAACAACAAAAATAAAAGAGTATATGGAAAGAGTACCTTGACTTTGTAAGCTAACGACCTACTTTAGATATACCAAGTCTACAAAATCCACAGATAACATTTAAATTTAAACTCCAACTAAGTATAAACAGCAAGTAGCAAGCTTATTTCCTGTTGTATATGTATGGCAAATAATTGCATTTATTAGACACGGATTTGCAGTCTGGTCTTGCAGTGAATAAACAAATGGCTGCAGACCTGAAAATATTACGGCTTTTCTTGGAGGATATGACAGGGATTGTGAATCGGCAGGAGGAAAAGTGGCTGCTTCCCAGAGCCTTTTACAGGACCTCTGTAATCTGGATAGGGGAAAAACAATCATGTATCTATGAAAAATTTGTGTCTGAAATTTGGAGCCACACCTCAACTTCCAGTTGCCCCAGGAATGAATTTTGGGCTCTTTGCCTATTGTACCCTAATTTCTCCCAGTTCCCCAGATCACCTGTACCCTTGCCACAGTGGTGGTCCAGTTCCCTTCTGCTGCCCACTGACACCCGTTCTCTGCATTTGGGCTGCCAGATCTCATGCTGTAATGGGACTAATGACACTACAGAAATCATATCCTCAACACCAGATGCCTACCAATCAGAACAATGGCCTGTGGAGACTGTGTCCTCCTCTGAGAGGGCCCAGTAGATTCATCTTTCTCCAGGGCATCAATCCATCTTGGCCTTGGCACCAACCCACCTACAGAGGGAGGCACCAAAAGGCCTCTCCAATCTTGGCTCCCAGCACTCACCCTGCCAGGTACACGAGGTCCCTAGAAGGCCTAAAGCCCACTGGTCTGCTCTCAGTTCCCTCTCTAGGGGCTGTGTGCAGAGGCTGCCCCTTTAACTTGGGATTCTTTCCCCCCAGATCCCTCCATTGCTTCCTGTCGCACCCCCTTTAAGTCTCCAGTGTTACATTCCCAATCACCCTTATCTTGACCTCCCACTGAAAATCACAACCCTAAACTGGATATCCACATATGGAAGAATGAAAGTGGACCCTGATCTCATATAATATACAAAAATCAACTAAAAATGGATTTTAAGACTTTAAAATAAGACCTAAACTATAAAAATCCTAGAAGAAAACATAGGGGGAAAGCTATACGACACTGCCTGGGAAATGATTTTTTGGATTTGACTCCAAAAGCTCAAGCAACAAAATAAAAAAATAGACAAATGGGATCACATCAAACTCAAAAGCTTCTGCACAGAAAAAAAATAACTGAATGAAGGCACAACCTACAGATTGGGAGAAAATATTATTTGTAATCAAAAATATAATTATGGGTTAATATCAAAAATACATAAAGAATTCAAGCAATTCAATAGCAAGAAAACAAATAACCTGATTAAAAAATGGGCAAAGGATATGAACAGACATTACTCAAAAGAAGAAACACAGATGTCCAGTATGAAGAAAGGTTCAATATCACTAATCACTAAAGCAATGCAAGTTAAAGCCACAATAAGCTATCACCTCACACCTGTCAGAACGGCTATGATCAAAAATATAAAAGATAACAAGTGTCAGTGAGAATGCAGACAGAAAGAAACCCTTGTGCATTATTAGCAGGAATGTAAATTAGCACAGCCATTAAGGTACTGATTAGAAAAACAATATATAGTTTCCAATATGTAAAAGCTAAATACAGAATTACTGTATGATCCAGTAATCCCACTTCTGGGTATATATCCAGAGAATCTAAAATCAGTATGTCACAGAACTATTTATAGCTCTTATGTTCATTGGAGCGTTATTCATAATAGCCGAGGTATAGAAGCAACCTAAGTGTCCATCAATAGATAAATGAATAAGTAAAATATGGCATATATACACAATGGAATACTACTGAGCCATAAAAAGGAAGGGAATGCTGTCCTTTACAACAACATGGATGAACCTGGAGGACATTATGCTAAGTGAAATGAGCCAGTTACATTTGTACACATACCACATGGTCTCACTTAAATTTAGAATCTAAAACAAATGAATTTAAAGAAGCATAGGCTGGGGGCCGGCGGCTCACAACTGTAATCCCAGCACTTTGGGAGGCTGAGGTGGGTGGATTACCTGAGGCCAGAGTTTGAGACCAACCTGGCCAACATGGTGAGACCGGGCCTCCACTAAATAAATGCATAAATTAGCTGGGCATGGTGGCACTTGCCTGTAGTCCCAGCTATTCGAGAGGCTGAGGCAGGAGAATTGTCTGAACCTGGGAGGCAGAGGTTGCAGTAAGCCAAGATCACACCACTGAACTCCAGCTTGGGAAACAGAGTGAGACCACATCTCAGCAATTTGGGAGGCTGAGGTGGGTGGATAATGAGGACAGGAGTTAAAGACCAGCCTGGCCAAGATGGTGAAACTGTCTCTACTAAAAATACAAAATTTAGCCAGGTGTGGTGGTAGGTGCTTGTAATCACAGCTACTCGGGAGGCAGAGGTTGTAGTGAGCTGAGATCGCACCACTGCACTCCAGCCTGGGTGACAGAGTGAGACTCCATCCCTCCTTACCTCAAGAAAAAAAAGACTTTGTAGAAGCAGAGGGTAGAATGGTGGTTATGAGAGACTGAAGGGTAAGAGGAATAAGGAGATACTGGTCGAAGGGTGCAAAGTTTCACTTAGGAGGAATAAGTTTTTTGAGATTTATTGTGCATCAAGGTGACTATGTTAATAATAATGTATTTTATATTTCAAAATTGCTAAGAGTAAATTTTCAAATGTTCTCACCAAAGAAAAGGTACTTATTTGAGGAGCTGAATATGTTAATCAGCCTGATTGAATCAGTTTACATTGTATACACTCAGGTTGAGGATCCCTTACTCAAAATGCTTAGGACCAGAAGTGTTTCAAATTTTAGATTTTTTTTTTTGGATTTGGGAATATTTGCAGAATACATACCAGTTAAGAATACTGGTGGAACATCCCTAATCTAAAAATTCAAAATTGGAAATGCATATTGGAGGGAGCATCATGTGGACCCTCAAAAAATTTCAAATTCTGCAGCATTTCAGATTTTGGACTTTTGGAACAGGGACCCTCAACCTGTATACCACAACATCACTTTGTGGCCCATGAATATATATAATTATAACTTACTAGTTTACCATTAAAGAAATACAATCCTCATGCTAAGTGAAAAAAGTCAGACACAAAAGTCATATGTTCTACGATTCCATTTGTACAAAATACCCAGAATAGGAAGATCCACAGAGAGCAGAGTGGTGGCTGCCAGGGGCTGGGGATGGTGTTGGAAAGTGACTGCGAATGGACACATGGTTTGCCTTTGGTGTGATGAAAATGTTTTGAAGCTTGACACAGGTGATTGTACAATATTATGAATATACTAAATGCCACTAAAATGGTAGACTTTAAAGGGGTCAATTGTATGTTATGTGATATCGTCTCAATTAAAATGAAATTTGCAATCTCACTGATCACCCTTTACTCAGTTCTATTTTGTGATTCATTTGTTTAGTTTGCTGACTGAACATCTCCTTCTCTTGAATGTAAACTCCACAAAGACAGGGCTTCCTGTCTGTTTTGCTTATTGATCTAATCTCTGGGCCAACAGGCCTGGCACAAAGCAGGCCATAAGTCTTGTTGAATAGATAGACGAATGTATTACCTCTTCCATGCCTTGTCAATAAAGAAATCTCTGTATTTCTTGAACAGCAAATTAAAGAGAAATGATTTCTTAAAAGAATAGGATTATAGGGTTAGTATGGTCTTATGCAAAATAAACTTAAAATAGAGAAGAGAAGAAAAGTCATGTATATCCATCAGAATTCCTCTGTTCACCGCATGGGAAACAAACAAACAGACTGCCAGAGATTCAGAGGATTGGGACAATGGTATCAAGTGCTGAGCATTGAGGTCCTTTTCAATTTGCAAGGATTAGAAATGTCAACAAGCGGAGAGATCCAAGATGGCTGATCACTAGTAGCTCAGGATTGTAGCTCCCAGTGAAAGCACAGAGAATGAGAGGACGCCACACTTTCAGACAAATTTTTGTTGCTCACGCACCAGGAAATTCCCAGTGGAGGAGCCCCATGGGTCACCAGCGTGACTCTTGCAGCCGGCGAGGTGGTTTTGCCGCTGTCTTGGTGTGGCAGTTCTTGGTGCAGAGTCAGAAAAGCACTGACAATCATAACACTGCTGTTTTGGCTGGCGCAGTGGGTTGCTCAGATTTTAGCACTGGGAATCAACAAGTTGGACGTCCACTCAGAAACCCAATTATAAAGACAGTAATTATAAAGACCACAGATGGATAAATCTATAAAGAAGGGAAGAAAACAGCCTAAAAAGGCTGAGAATACCCAAAATCAGAACGCCTCTCCCTCTACAGGGGATCACAGTTCCTCATCAGCAACTGAACAAGGCCTGATGGAGAACGAGTGTGTTCCATTAACAGAAGCAGCCTTCAAAAGGTGGATAAAAAGAAGCTTCTGTGAATTAAAAGAACTTGTTCTAACCCAATGCAAAGAAACTAAGAACTCTGAAAAAAGGTTTGACGAAATGTTAACAAGAATACACAATTTAGAGAGGAATATAAGTGAATTAATGGAGCTGAAAAACATGAGAACTTTGTGAACTATGCACAAGTTTTAACAGCCGAATCGATCAAGCAGAAGAAAAGATATCAGAGGTCGAAGACCAGCTTAATGAAATAAAACGAGAAGACAAGATTAGAGAAAAAAGGATAAAAAGGAATGAGCAAAGTCTCCAAGAAATATGGGACTATGTGAAAAGACCTAATCTAGGCTTGATAGGTGTACCTGAATGTGATGAAGAGAATCAATCCAAGCTGGAAAATACGCTTCAGGATATTATTCAGGAAAACTTTCCCAACCTAGCAAGGCAGGACAATATTCAACTCCAGGTGATACGGAGAGCACCACAAAGATATTCCTCAAGAAGACCAACCTCAAGGCACATAATTGCCAGATTCACCGGGGTTGAAATGAAGGAGAAAATACTGAGGGCGGCCAGAGAGAAAGGTCAGGTTACCCACAAAGGGAAGCCCATCAGACTCACAGCAGATCTCTCGGCAGAAACCCTACAAGCTAGAAGAGAGTGGGGGACAATATTCAACATCCTTAAAGAAAAGAACTTTCAACCCAGAATTTTACATCCAGCCAATCTAAGCTTCATAAGCGAAGAAAAAATAAAATCTTTTGTGAACGAGCAAGCACTCAGAGATTTCATCACCACCAGGCCTGCTTTACAAGAGCTTCTGAAAGAACCACTACACATAGAAAGGAACAACCAGTATCAGCCTTTCTAAAAAATACCAAAAAGTAAGGAGCATCAATATAATCAAGAATTTACATCAACTAATAGGCAAAACAGCCAGCTAACATTAAATGGCAGTATTAAACTCACATATATTATTATTAATTCTAAATTTAAAACTACTAAATCCCCCAATCCAAAGACACAGACGGGCAAAAAAAAAGCCAAAACCCATCGGTATGCTGCATCCAGACCCAACTCACATGCAAGAATACACAAAGACTCAAAACAAAGGGATGGAGAAAGATTTACCAACCAAATGGACAGCAAAAATAAATAAATAAATAAAAAGCAGGAGTTGCTTTAAAGCAACAAAGATCAAAAGAAGCAAAGAAGGATATTACATAATGATAAAAGGATCAATGCAACAAGAAGAGCTAAGATCCTAAATATATACGCACCCAATACAGGAATACCCATATATATATGACTTATAAAGAGACTTAGTCTTCCACACAATAATACTGGGAGACTTCAACATCAATATTAGACCGATCAATGAGACAGAAAGTTAACAACGATATCCAGGATTTGAACTCAGATCCGGAACAAGTAAACTTAATTAACATTTATAGAACTCTCCACTTTAAATACACAAAATATACACTCTTATCAGTACCACATCACATCTATTTTACAGGTTTCAATGAAATATTGGTTGGCTGCTTGTTTGTTATTTTCTTCCCTCATTTTTTTTTCATGTCTCTTATTATTAAGCACAATTGCAGGCATACCCATTTTTAGACTGCATTCTAGCCCGGGCAATAAAGCAACACCCCCGTTCTCTCCCCCTCTTCCTCTTCCTCTTTCTTCCTCTCCTTCATTCTTTTCTTTCTTTCTTTCTTCTTTTTTTTTTTTTTTTTTTTTTAGGAAAAAAAAATTACCTGGTTTCGTGCCCTTCTAAGAAAGAAATCTCCCATCTCTGGGCCTAATTTTACTGACTTTGTCAAATGATAAGTTTCAACCAGTATTGTTGAGGATTCCTCAGTAATAACAGTGATAATAAACATGGTAATGGTAATAATACCAGCTAACATTTATTGAGCGCATAGCATGGGTCAAGCAGTAAGTATTTTACATATATTAGTTCATTTTTGAATTCTTTAATCCCCTCTACAAGCAAACAAGGTGGAGATCTTTGTGGCCGCATTTGACACATGTTGAAAGTCAGGTACAGTAAGGTTCAGCAACCTGCCCAAAGCCACTGAGTCAGGAAATGGCAGAGCCAAGAACCCTGACTCAGAACCCCTCACTCTTAACCAGCTAGAGCAAAGGACAGGGGATGGGCTTAGAGTCAGACAGATGTGGTTTGAGGCCTGACTCTGCCGCAAAAAAAAAAAAAAGAAAAAAAGAAACGTCAACAAGCATCGCATTTTCCTCTAAATTCTAAAAGGTAAATCAGTGCACTGGATTTAAACTAGAAGGACAGCAGAAAACACGAGGCTGCTGATAAATGCACGGCTTCTGCATGAGCCTATGCTGTGCTTATGGGTTCCACCACACCTACCCCGAGAGAAAATATTTTCCAGTAACAGCTGCGACGCTGTGACTCAGAGAGAACGTACCAATGAGCTCCTTATTTCTCACGTCCAAGGCCATGTTCCGCAGTGCCGTGGCCACCGCGCACACCACGCGGTCATTGTCTATCCGGAGCAGCTCCACGAGGATGGGCAGGCCTTTCTCTTTCCGGACAGCGGCTCGGATATAAACTGACCACTGCAAAAACAGGGAAGGTGAAGGGCGTCAGAAGCAGGAAGAAAACCCTACATGCAAATAGTACATTTGTGTTTTCAGACGGCTGCTTACAGGAGCCAAAAAGGTTGCGTTACCAAGACCTAGGTGCAGAATGGGTTGAATATGTTAGGCGTGCATTTAAACTTTTTAACTGCATTTTTTGCCTTCAGCACAGGACCAAGATTTCAGGGTTAATCAGTGAACCGCATTAGGTTTCCTTTGTGACAGTGTTTTCGGTACTTGAAGTTGAGAGTCATCTGCGTGATGCAGATACTTGATGCTTCAAGATACAGAGGTTTGGGACAGATTGATGGGGCCAGTGACATTAAGAGAAATATATATATAAAAAAAAAACTTGTGAAAAAGTAGAAAATGAGAATGGGTTGTGTGGGAGTGATTTCTAAAAAGAGATTTGAATTTGGAGATAGGGCACAGAGGTGAGTTTCTGAACGTGCCAGTAAGTCATTGGCTGAACAATAAAGAGTGGACTCCTCAGAAACAGGCAGGGTAGATAAATGTAAATACGACACTGAAAAGCAAGAGTGCACATTGTAAAAATTTTTTTTAAAAAAATCACTAAGGTCAAACTGTATAATGTTCAGGGCCATAATTCAATGTCTTATTTATAAAGTAGGACATAAAGTTTGTTTCAGGTTGCTGGTCATCAGCCTTAATGGAACACAGGTAATGCATCATATTAAAATGTCCTTGTAATATCTGGATGAAGAAGCATTCAGATTCACTTAACGGAACGCAGGCCCAGATTTTCAGACATTTGCATGTATGATGTATACTGTCCTGTAGTGTCCTGGAGAAGAGAGTGCAGTAGAAAAATCTACAAATGTAAGGGTTTCACCTGTTGCAATTTCATTTTGAGTTGAGAAAATTACATTCACACAATGAGGTTGTGGATTCTGTGGCAGGGTCCTCCTGGGGACCAGTCCTTTCCCACCCAGTCCCCCCAGCAGGCCCCCTCCACCCCCCTTCCCCCATGGGGGCAGGCACCCCAGAGCTGGCTCTCACCTGTGGCAGGCAGGGAGCCCCCTCTGGCAGTGAACGTAGGGCATATGCCATGCCTGCCACATCCTCAGCCCAGCCCTGCATGAAATATGAAATCAAAAAAACAACTTCATCCTGTCCTACATTAGAAGTCACATTCACATAGTTTCTTATCACCATCAACTCACACTGTATGCTTTTCTCTCACCCCCGCTTTGTGCCTCAAGCTCTGGGAAGCCTTGAGGGGGTAGGGGAGCAGGTAAAACTCACTAAAGCATCTCTTGGTTGCAGTGAACTATTTGACAGCTCCACTCTCAGGGAGCAAAGAAGGGGATGGTCAGTCAGACATGACAAAACACTGAGGTGTGCAAATTGCTTCTTGGGATACGGGAATCTGGAACTGACATCCCTTCGCAAGGAGGAAGCTCTTTCTCCTGGTACAATGCCAACTTCCATCGATGCATTCAATGGACATGCTTCCATGGACATAACTGCCTCCCCTACCCCTTGCGCTCTGCTGGGTCTCCAGTCCCCAGCTTGGAAAAGCCTGGGAATCTGAGCTTTTGCAGCCCACTTACTCCTGGGATCTTCCCTAAAACTAGGGAGAGAAGCTAGAAAAAGGAAGAGAATGCAAATCAGGGTGGGGGGGGGTCAACACTGACATACTGCACAAGGAACATCAATAATAGCTTGCCACATTGGGGAGATACTCTTGACCTTCTGGGAGATGGCAGGGGTATTCCTGGCAACGTAGGCAGGCCGAAGCATGTGCCCTCAGCCTGATGGGGAAGAGATGAACTGGGGAAAATGAGTTTATCTCTTCCCCAGCACCATTTCTTTGCAGGCCCCATGCAACTGGCCTATATATTTGAGACCTCTTCTAATTCATGAAACTCCAGGGAGGTCAGCATTTTTATTTTATAGCCAGGGAAATTTAGGCACAAAGATATTCAATAACCTGTCTACAGGAGTCACCTGCCCCCCTGACTCCGAAGCCTATTACTCCATATCTGCCTTTTTTATGTGCTGCTGACATTATACTCCCTCCACCAACATCCCAACCCGCCTCCTGTAATCCTCCACACTCAGTCTCCCAGGCATGGCCAACTTTCTCTCCATCCTTCCAGAGAGGCAGAGGAGAACCTGGCCATATCTGAAATGAGCCTAGAATAAATGGACATAACTTTGTCCTTCTTAGAAGTCCAGCTACTAGCTATACCCCCAATGTTGGATGAAAAGATGATTTGGTTTTTGGAAAACAATGGGACTCCTTCAGCTTTGCTGGAAATTGATTTGAGAGCAACAGCACAAAAAATGGCTACTTAGGACCAAACATGTTTTTGGTACAAGAAACTGGTGAGCAGTGATGGGTTCTCCCTAAGAGAGAAAGGATAACCAGACAACAGATTTGATATTTTTATTATTGAGGCACAGAAAATGGCTTTCATTTTGAAAGGTTGGTTATGTGTATGTCTGTTTGTGTATGGAAGATTTCCAATATTATCACAGTAAATGAGACCAATTTGCCTAGATTGAGTAGGTCCAATACAAGAAGTCATGTCTAATTAGAATTTCCCGCTTGTGCCAGGAAAGGATCCCTTCTCCTGACAGGTGATGGGATAAAGCTTTTGCATCCTCCCGCTGGGGAGAGGCTCAGGCCATTATTTGACCCAGCCAAGTGTTGTCAGCATGGAACAGCGAAGCAGCAGCAAACAGGTACTGTCTAAGGCTAGAAGGCACAGATCCAGGTAAAAGATGGAGTATATTTGGAAGAGAATTAGGGAGAAAACAATTTACCCTCTCCACCGTCATTACAGAGCCTCCATGCTGGGGAAAGAAAGGATGCAGTTTGGAGAGGAAGCAAGAGACGCGGCAGCACTGTGGGGGCTGCCACCTGATCCCTGGAGTCCTCCTGGACAAACCCCCTCTATCGATAAGGGGCGCTGAGGATGAAATCCCCCTTGGAGATGGGAGAACAGAAGTCGACAGAAGCTTAGCTGCCCTTCTTGGATGACAGCAGTGGCAGAGCAAGACTCAGCAAAGTCTCCTGTACCATCCCAGAGTGGGGGGCCACAGAGAACAGTGACAAGGTTTGCTGGGCGGGAGAGGGTTGGGAGGACTCCTGTAGCCCCAGTGTGGCACAGGTAAGTTGCTGGGAGTGGCCTTGAATGGGTGGGGTGTGTAGGTTAGCTGAGGAGGAGGAGCAAAGGACCCAGGGCTGCAGAGGGGTTACTTGGCCAGGAGGGAGGAGACACATCTGTGGAGCACATGTTGGGAGCAGATGGTCTCTCTCTGGATTAAGGAGAGGAGGTGGTTGCATCTCAGGGCAGCTCAAAAGGGATGGAGGGCAGGTGTGAGCCACGAGAGGACCCTGGACTGGAGATGGTCCAATCACCAATCACCACATCCATCTGTGTCCTGAAGAGGCAGCATAGAACAGAGCTGATTCCACACTGAGAAACGGACCCCACACCTCCAGCCTCTGTGCGAGAATATACCTGAAAGACCCCCAAGTTTAATCAATTGCATGGGCACGAGAGGATGAAGGTGAGGAACATAAATGTGGCCATGCTTGAAGCCTGACGGGACTGGGAAGAAGCTAAATTTGATTGGGTTTGCCTAGAAATGTTCAGATTCGCATTTCATTCCTTTCTATTTTTTGGCATCAGGCAAATGAGGGCTCAGAGATGAACATGAAGTGAATTAACAAAGATGCTTGCACACAAGTTTGTGTCTCATGGAATTCTCAGTTGTATGTATTGAGAATCTGGTAACAACAAGAAGTCAATAACTTTTAACCCTTTAAGTTCAGGCTGCCTCATTCTAATGTGGATTTCCAGGGACTTGACTTTTACAAATCCCAGCCCAGCTGTAAACACAATTGATGATCATAATTTTTCTAAACATTTCCCCCTTGCTGAAACTGGGGCAATCCTGTGAAGGCTGATTTGTTCCTGAAAGGAGATTAATACTATAATTTAACTAGCTTTTCCTTGTTGAAATCCTAATAATTTGCTAAATTACAAAGGCAGCAGTTTCCTTTAAGTACTAAATATTCTCTTCTGAGGCTGAACCCATTATAGTGCTAAAATTCTGAATCTGTTGATTAATTCTCTATACTCTTAAGAGTACTCTTGTGTTAGAAGTATAGTCTGCAATTAAATGATTTTCAGTTAAATGGTCATTTCCTCATTATCAAATTAGCCACCTCACTTTTTCTTTTAACATAATAAAGTCAAAGTTTAAAACCAAACTCTTCCAGTGAAAAATACATTTGTACCAGGAATTTGGTACAAATGGCATGAGATTCTTAAATTTGTTTCTGAATTCATTTACAACACCATGCTGTCTCATCCCCATGACAAGAAGGTAGGAAATACCTCCTGTACTGAAAAGCTTAATTAGTCTTCTTTTTACCAGTACTTTACTATAAAAAGAATGCACAAAATATTAAGGAACCAAATGGCTTTTGCTGTATGCCTCAGATTATTCTCTCTAGAATGGATTATTATTTGAATTACCAGATTCTCCTAGCAGGAAGAGAACTGTGCTTGGTGTCTGCTCTAGAATTTATGAAACATTGGAGCAGTGTTAGCACAAGGTCCTTCAAATGATGGGGTTATTCTGCAATGGACACAGAAGTCAGGTGTCGGCTCTTCACATCCAGAGTTACATTATAGATTTATATATCTTTGCTTCCAAATTTTCAAAATCTATTTTGAAAATTCATATATCTAATCAAATGAATAGTGAAGAATTCCCTTCTGTTAGTAAAGAAATAAATCCATTTAATAAATACAAATTTTGGTTAAAGCAATCGTAACTATTGCATGTTTTATCTATTTATTTATTTATTTGTCTGTATTTTTTAAATGTAAGTCAAGTTACGGCAAAGACTGAATTTTAGCACATGTGTTTATGCTATCCTGGAAATATTAATGTACAGGCAAGATAATTTCCTGGGGGAAAACATTTAGATGTGCTTTTGTGGTAAGAACAAACAAACAAGGTCAAGCTCAAGTAAAAGTGACCCAGAGGAAGCATTCACTGAAGACACAGGAAGAAGCATGCTCATCCCCCACCTCTCAAGCTATCTCAAGCATCAGTAATTTTCAGTGAAAAAATTTCTTTAAAAAGGAAACTTTCTGAACATGAAAAGGTTTTTTTTTGTTTGTTTGTTTTTACTGTGAATATAATCAAATATTAGAGATGTGATCCTTGTGTGCAACTGGCACCTTGAAATGCCTTCTGGGGAACTAAATACAACCCTGTTAGATGAAGACAGTGCAGGGTATGAGACTCGGGCTGCCTCGGATCTTACTCTGAGGCCCCTGTGTGTCCCTTAGTAACAGTGATGCATGAATCCACCAATGAGATGAAGGAACTGACCACAGTGGAGGTCCAAAACGAAACTGCTCACACTGTTACCCTCTAAGCAAGAGTGGTGGTTGAGAGGCGCAGGCTCTGAGCCACTGCATTCACAGACATGAAAGATTTTTATCCAATTTAGGAAAATAAAATTAACTCAGTTGTTCCTTGTTCTAAGTTAACAGGCACTAAGTCAGAAAATTTTTCCTCGAATACATCTTTTTTTTTTTTTTCTCTTTAAATGTAGTGCCTCCTGGGTGGAAGTGTTCTGGACTTCATATTTTTCTTTTGGAACCAGAAAATATCATTTTTGGAATATTAAGCCATTTAATTCTTCTGGTTATGGGGAGAGAGAAATCTGAAATTTATCTTTGGGAAACAGTCTGGAGGCCCTGTTGATAAGCCCTTTCAGTCTTGCCACTATAAGGCAAAGTTTTTGCTGAAGTGTTAAGTAGTAATTTAATTCCAGTGCAATTATTGTTTTACTAAGATCATGTGTTTTATTTTCTAATAATCTAATATAAATCAAATATATTAGCAAATTCTTTAGAAGACATAATTTTATTTTTCTTGGATCTGGATTTAGATGATCTTACTGCAAATTATTATTCACTGTTCGTAGGGAATGAGTTTATGAAGATATTTGTATACTAGAGGCCAGGAGTTCAGCCCAGCCTATGAGAAGGGACATAGAGCTGTAATCTTGACTTTCATAACAGAACATGTGTTGTTATGAACCTGTGCTTTTGCTGCTGTTTTTGCTTCCTGCTGGTGGACAGTGATGACAATAGCAGTCTTCTAAGTCACATACTGAAGATGGCAGAACAGCTATCAGCCTGGGTGAATTAATTCATGGAGAACTTCTGCCTTAACCTGAGCTTAACTGTGACATCAGGAGAAAATCACTTCTATCTTGCTTGGGTATTTGCATATTTGGTGTTCTCTTTGTTAAAGCAGCTAGAACTCTCCTAAATAATGCAATGCTAGTATACTAAAATGAACTCTCTAAAATCATGGAATGCCAGCCCTAAGGTCTTAACAAGCAATTCTGGAAGTGTGCTTCCTCACCTCCACCAGTTTGTTGTAAAAATAACCTGATGGACAGCCCAGTACCGGCACATATTCCTATAGCTGCATCTGTGACGGATTTTGTAGATGCTTTGTTTACACGTTGATCATATTGTAAGGGAAGAGACCAAGTCATATTCAACTATTTATCTCAATTGTCTTCTAGTTTTTGGCCCACAGTTGGAGATTTTAAAATGTTTAGTTGATGAAAAAAGATGTCAGTTTGAATGACAGTATCAAGTCTGATGATTTAACAATAGCATTCTGCTCTGAAGGAGACTGCAAAAAGGATGAAAGCCACTGCAATTACTAAGAGGGCCAACAAATTCTAACCACTTCCAAAAAAGTACTGCTAGGGTTTAAAATGGGTACACAGGCCAGGCACAGTGACTCATGCCTGTAATTCCAGCACTTTGGGAGATCAAGGTGGGCAGATCACTTGAGGCCAGAAGTTTGAGATCAGCCTGACCAACATGGTAAAAACCCCATCTTTACTAAAAATACAAAAATTACCCCGGTGTGGTGATGCATGCCTGTAATCCCAGCTATTCAGGAGGCTGATGCAGGAGAATGATCTGAACCCACGAGGTGGAGGTTGCAGTGAACCAAGATCCCGCCACTGCACACCAGCCTGGGTGACAGAATGAAACTAGTTCTCAAAAAATAAAATAAAATAAATAAATAAATAAATAAATAGCTACATGCCCCTTTGGGAGTCTGTTCTAAGGACAAACAAACCCATTTGTTCTGGAGGCCCTGGTGTGGTGCTAGAACCTTTGACTGAGGGTTTATGAATACTTGTTTCTCTCCAGAACTGAAGAATAGAATACTGAGGTGGCATACCCTGAGCCACCATAGCTCTGATCATGCTGTGTTGATTCATCCACGTTTTTATGTTAGAATTCCTCTGCGAAGTGACTGCTTGGGCGACTAACCATGTTCGTTCCCTGGTTAGCCGTGTCTGAAACTGGACTGGAAAGGGTTTCATGTACAGGGAGTTTTTCAAGTGCTTTAAGTGCAGCTGGTGGACTAGGACTTCCCTTTAGAGCAGGAGTCCCCAGCCCCTGGGCCACAGACCCGTTAGGAACTGGGCCCACAGCAGCAGGTGAGTGGTGGGTGAGAGAGCATTACCGTCTGAGCTCCACCTCCTGTCAGAGCAGCAGCAGCATTAGATTCTCATAGGAGCACAAACCCTATAGTGAACTGTGCATGTGAGGGATCTAGGTGGCAGGCTCCTGATAAGACTGTAATGCCTGATGATCTGAGGTGGAACAGCTTAATTCCCAAACTATTCTCTGCTCCATTGGATCCATGGAAAAATTGCCTCCCACAAAACTGGTTCCTGGTGCCAAAAATGTTGGCACTGCTTTAGCGATAGGTTTTGTCTGCTGGACACCAAACTAAAAATCAATTTAATATATAATTGAGCCCAATCAGTTCAGCTGTTTTTTGTTTGTTTGTTTTTAGTGCTTTAGAGATGGCGCCTCCCTGCCTTCTCACTGGCATTGTTGCAGATGAGAAATCTGCCATCTTCCTTATCTTGTCTGGAACATGTGTTTTCTTCCTCTGGATATTTTCTTTTTATTGTTGACTTTGAGCAGTTTGATTTTTATGCACCTTGGTTTCATTTCTTCAGGTTCCTTGTGCTTGAGGTTGTTTAAGCTTTGATCTGTGAGTTTGAGTTTCATTAAATTTGGGAAATTTTCAATCATTATTTTTTCAAAATTCTTTTTTCTGTTCTCTTCTTTTCTCTGTCCTCTCATTAGAATGCCCCAGCTACATATATATCAGGCCACTTGACACCCACTGATGATCTGTAACTTTGTTTTTCTTTCTGTGATTCATTCTGGATAGCTTCTGTTGTCTTCAAGTTCACTGATCTTTTCTTCTGCAATGTCTCATCTGCTGTTAATCACATCCCATGTATTTTTCATTTCAGACACTGCATTTCAGACTCTAGAGGTTTTGAGTCTTCTATACATTTTCCATGTGTAACTTTTAAAATGTTTTGAACACATGGAATACAGTTACAATAATTGCTTATTTGACAATTTTAATAATCTGTGTCAGTTCTGAGTTAGTTTTGATTGCTTGATTTTTCTCCTTATTATGGATTGTGTTTTCTGTTTACTTGCAGGATAGTTTTCAGTTGTATGCCAGACACTCTCAATTTTAATTTGTTGAGTGCTGAATATTTTCATATTCCTAAGGATATCTGAAAGCTTTGTTCTGGGATCCAGTTAATTCACTTGGAAACTGTTGAACCTTTTGGGTCTAACTTAAGATATGATAGGAAAGACGGTCAGTCCAGGGCTAATTATTCCTCAGTACTGAGGCAGGACCCTACTGAGTATTCTCCCCAGTGGCCCATGGATGATGAGATTTTCCTGTCTGGCTCTTGGGAACATGCACTATACGCACCCCCATGTGAGTGGCCGATTTCATTCTAGTAACTTTAGGTGTTTCTTTCCCAGCCATGGGTATTTGCCTCACACACATGTGCTGAGAGGTCTCCTCTGCACATCTCTAGGGTTCTATGTGTGGCTGTCTCCTCTTTTGTACTTCATCGTATGAACTCCCATCACTCTGATATGTCTAGATTCCCAGCTCCATCTCCTCAATACAGTGAGTCTATTGAGGTTCCCCTGGTCCCTCAATCTTCGTGCTATGGCTTGGAAATTCTCTCAAGTTAGTGAGCTGAGACAACCAGAGGACTCACCTTCTTTTGTTTCCAGTCTTTCAGAGATCACTGTCCTTGGTTGACTAATGTTTAGTGTCTTACTAAAAGACCCTAATGTTTCACATATGTCTTTTCTTTGTCGTTGTTGTTTTTCCTTGAAGAAAGGTAAGTTTGAACCTTTTCATTCCATTTTCGCATCTTGGCTGGAAGTGGAAGTCCCTGTGGTTCAGCTGTTTCTACAACTTTAAAGTTCTGTAATTTATCACATCATCCAATGACAGTAGTAACATTAATGCAAAACTATCCAAAAATGGGTTTTCTTCATTTATCGATTTGGACGCCTATGGCATTTGCAACATAGATGTGATCTTTGCTAACAGCACTACTTCCCGGGTCTTGTAGGGAAGGTCACTGAGTCCTGTCATTAGGGCCCATGACTTGGTTGCGGCCGTGCTCCTCCCGTCTCCTACTCCACAGAATGGGTCCGTCCTTGTCCTGCAACAGACTGGCCATTGCCTGTGTCTGAGTGTTCCATCTCCAGGAGACTGCTGATTGGACAGGGTGCTCTGATTACTTCTATGTTTATACCGGCCCAGTTTCTAATTCATTAGGCATGATGCCTTGTGTCCCATTTTCATCATAGTCTTTCAGAACTCTGTTTCTTTACATGTAAGTCTAACGCTTGGTATCACACCATTAACTAGAGCAAAGACAAATCACTTTGTCTTAGACGATAAGCCATGATTCTTACTTGCATTCGATGGACTCCACTGATCTGCCCTGGTTCATTTTTACAAAATACACTAAGATAAGCTAAATTCAGAGTCTTTCTCAAGACTGTCATCCCTCTCTCTAAGAACAAGTCTCAGATTTCCCAGTTCTCTTACATTTTTTATTCATTTGGGTCACATGGCCAGAGATTCTGTTTCCTTCTTTACAAAGTCCATGTTGCTATTATGTTAGCTCATTAAATATTAATGGTTAACATCCAAGTATCTCTTTGTTCTGTCTTATTTTAAAAATAAATGGCAACTAACAGATGCTTTGAAAAGAGTCACACTTTAGGAGGAAAACTGACTGTACAAAGAATTTAAAATGTTTGACTTCATAGCAAGTACAGATATATTTCTACAGTTCAAATCCTGGGTTTTCATAAAGCTCAAGCACAACAGACATAATCCATAAATGGGAGTTAAAAGAACAATCATTCACATTTTGGAAATCTTGAAAGCACTACACCCAATTGTTTTAATATTCTGCAACAAACAAAATCATTGTACCATAAATGAGAAAAAGGTAACTGAAGTCCATGTTGGCAAAGAAAAACATTTATCACTTTGCTTCTGCCATAAAAACATTATGTTTTTCTGATGCTCATAAACCAAGTAATGAGTGTTTTAAAGTTTAAAAAGTGTTTAGGGCCATTATGAAGATCTCATTTGTTAGACAATTTGTCACAGAAAAAGAGTGTGCATGATCTTCCTATAAAGAGAAATTATTGCTGTAGATAATGAGGTCTATAAAAAGCTGTCTCCATGCAAAATTCTAGTATTTTACCTCTACACTTCTGTTTTTCTTGGGTCATAAAAAGTTAAGAACACGAAAGAACTACCACTAAATTTTAACAGGTGATATAAAAATACATTTTTAAAATTCTAGATTTCAGATGGTAACACTGTATGCTGCTGTGTATCCTAATTCAATCTTTTAGTAATTCAAGATTTTTTTCTGAAATCATCTTTTTTAAAGTAAGGATTTATCTGTTTGGTTTCTGGACAAGTCATCCTTTGTCTTCTTTAAATTATAATAATTTATCTTTGCTTGGCTTAATGATAATCTTTTCAAATCTTTCCTAAGAACTGTCTACTCACTCTTCCCATGAAATATGGCAAATCAGTAAATTATACAGTAGATGATGATAATATCACTGATCCCTATACGTGTATTTATATTGTGATAAGAAATTTCTTATGTATATCTGAATACATTTATAACTACTCCCAAATATTCCTTAGCAGCCCCTTGTCATACCTGAGAACTATCCCATTATCCAGAATTATTAGGGAAGTAGTGCTTCTGATAATCAGGACTGGCATCCTAAGAGTCAAAATTCTACTTTAACCATTGGGATGGAAATCTTTCTCAAATGCTATCTGTCTTCTAAAATTACTAGTAATAACATTTTCTTAATGACAGAAGGCCAGTCTTATGACTCTCAGAATAGATGGAACAGCCATGACATTGAATGGTCTCTGACAGTTTTTCTTTCTTGCTTTTTTTTTAAGATGGAGTCTTGCTCAGTCACCCAGGCTGGAGTGCAGTGGCATGATCTTGGCTCAGTGCAACCTCCGCCTCCTGGGTTCAAGCGATTCTCCTGCCTCAGCCTCCTAGTAGCTGGGATTACAGGTGCACGCCACCATACCTGGCTAGTTTTTTTGAATTTTTAGTAGAGATGGGGTTTCACCCTGTTGGCCAGGCTGGTCTTCGAACCCTTGACCTCAAATGATTCGCCTGCCTCAGCCTCACAAAGTGCTGGGATTATAGGCATGTGCCACCGCGCCCGGCCCATTCTTGCATTTTTTTATTCCATTTTCCTAACTCTTCTGTCTTTTCTGTTTGCCAGCACAGTATCTACTCTCCCTTCTTAAGATGGTCTATGTGTCTGCTTACAAGAGTTCTTGCATTTTTTAACTTGTTGATTGAAGTCCAATATGGACTGGGAAATTGAAGGTTTTTGTTAAGCTTTGTCTAAAACAGAACAGCTTTTGTGATGCTGACTTTGGCTATTCTAGACCCTTCTGTCTTTCTCTTAGTAGTCTCTACTCTCTTAGCAGTAGAGACATTTACCAAAGAAATGCCTTCTGGATATGTGGGATAACTGTACTGAACTAATGCACAGATTTATTGTGGTAGAAACAGTCAGTAACATGCTATCGCCAGAAAATATTAAGAGCAATGATCATACTTCCTCCATAATTCCCATTATGTAAAGTAGACGAGACCTTAAAATATAGAGGTAGTAAACCCTTTCTAAACTTATCATTTTCTTACTCTACACACCTAAAGACCCACACATATTTAGGCAGTTCTTGCAACTGATCTGTGTAAGATCTGGAAACTTACACAGAAAACTCAGCACGGTAGAAACTGCAGAACTGGGCGCTTGCTGCTGAACTCTGCAGCCTGCAATACACTGTTCAGTCTGGGCATTGAAAAGAAAATCGTTCTCTCATAACTTCTTTCGATCAATTTTACATCGTATTGACGGTATATTGCCATCTGAACCAAAGAACCAAATAAAAAATCATAAAATGTGACCATCTGAGGATGGCCTGGTAACTAATATGCGCTACTAAATTCTTATTGACCAGTAGACATTAATAAATAGAAAACACTGCACTGCTCAAGGAAGACATGTGGACATAGTAGTTGATAAATGCTCATGTTTGATTTTTTTCACTCAGCCAAGCACAGGGGTGGGAAGTGAGGTACAAGAAGATAAACGGGGCTTGGCTTCTGGCCACAGGGGTGCACAGACCAAATTTTCTTCCAGAGGACAGTCTTAGCAGCTCAGAAGGACTCGTTGTATGAATGAATAACTAGTGTCACTGATTCTTAAATTTGATGTTTAGATGTGGTGCAGTTCTTTGAACTTTAACATGTCTTTTTTATCTGTCTGCTTTTAGGAATTTTTTCTTTGTTACTAATTTTGAGCAATTTGATGAAAATATACCTTGGTATCGTTTCTTCATGTTTTCTGTGCTTGGGGTTCCTTGAGCTGCTTAGATCTGTGAGTTTGTGGTTTTCATTAAATTTAGAAAATTTTCAACCATTATTTCTTTAAATTTTTTTCTGCCCTTTCTCCTCTCATCTGGGGACTCCATTTACACACATATGAGGCTACTTGAAGCTCACTGATGCACTGCACATTTTTTCTTCTTTTTTTCTTTGTGTTTCCTTTTGGATCATTCCTATAGCTGTCTTGAAGTTCACGAATCTTTTATTCTGTAGTCTTTAATCTGCTGATAATCCCATTCCACATAGTTTTTGTTCAGGCATTATATTTTAATTCTAGAAGGTTGAGTTTGTTCTTTTATATATTTTTCCTATTTCTACTTTGTGAACATATAGAATATAGAGTTTAAAGGTTGAAGTCTCACATTCAAAATCTTCTAGAGCCCAAAGACATTTCTCCACTTTTAAGTTGTTACGATTACATAATGACATAAGTACTTCTCAAGGAAAATGATAATTGATAATAAATTAAAAAATAAATAAAGGAAGAAAGAGAGAAAGACGAGAGAGAGACAGAGATAAACAACATGTTAAGATGGCACACCAGATTTGCCACCATCTAGATGTTTGTGTCTTAGTCAGGCTGATGCCTGAAGCCCAGAGCCTATTTCCGTGCATCTGTTTAGTTAATGATGCAAGGCAGGGGAGCTGGGTAGGATCGTGTTGCTCTTGAGCGTGTGAGTGCTCATTGGCACAAACGGTGTCTTGGCCTATGACATCTTGCTGTCATCCTTGCATCCAATGTTGTGATTGACGTGCATGATATAGAGTGAAGCAGCCCTGATTTTCCCTGTTTGCAGGTGACACATCTGAGACACAGTGATGTGCTGTAATTTTCCCAGGCTCACTGTGCTCAGAAAAGGTAGAGCCTTAGTTTGAACTGTGATTTTAGTCAAAGCTTCCTGGATCACGCTAAACTTAGAGAGAGGCATAAGACCTAAGGCCTCGTTCCAGGAAGTGATTTCCATCTGTATCTCTTTCATGCTCCTGTAAGACTATGCTCTGGATGTTGACCTGGTGCAACTCTGCTTTTGAAGCTTTTCTTCACCAATCTCTGCTTGCAAGCAACAGATGGGTACAGCTTTAGGGCGGTCTATGGGCAATGTATAGAAAAGGGCTAATTATGTCCATCCCTAAGAAGAAGTGAGTCTGGCCATGAGGCAGTGGCCAGCTCTGTGGGAGGAACTGTCATGGGCTGGGGTCCATGAGCTGGGATGGCACACCCAAGAAAGAAGGAAGTTCTGTAGCTTGGACCGTAGCAATGGAAACAAAGGATGACACAGAGAGAATGACAAGAAGGCAGACATCCAAAAGAACAAGCAAAGGGGAGGGTGTAGTTACATAGTGCTGAGGCTAGGGTGTGTGGTGTGTGTGACACCTATGGCCTTGAGCTTCTGAACATTATCTGTAGTTATGTGTATATGTTAACATCGTTTAGAAGAAAATAAATGTCAAGGAAAGGACTGATTGATGATTATCCCACATCCCAGGATTTGATGTGAAATGTATGGAACATGGATGGCAGAAGTGTAAGCTTTCTCTCTCGGTATTCTCCCCACCCGCCCTCATTCTTCTAAGAGGTCACACTTTTTTAGTGACAAAGCAAGTTAGCACACTGGTAACTAGACTCAGGAATTGCTTCCTAGGGTGAGTCTCTTTCTTCCCAAAATGAGTGTCATGAAAACCAATCAGGAACAGTGTCAGTTGATAAGGACTCAGAAAAAGGCTGTTCTAATCTCCTCTCCAATCATACATTTGCTTTAACACTTTTGCCAAAGTCAACTAACAACACTATTCTCTGTAAGCCCATGCTTTAAAAACACAAAGGTTTCTTTTCTTTCCTTTTGGGACTGGGACCCAGCACATTTTAAGTGTTCACATGGGGTTTTACACACAGGTGTTTGGGCATTAACTCTCTTACCAGTTAATGATAGTGCTTTGAGAAAATGTCAACCTGTCACAATCTCCACTGAAAACAAAGTAGCTCAGCTACATGAATAGAATGAAAAACACTTCACAGCATTTTCAGTGACTATAATCACATCTGTTCCTCTCTGTTTGTAGTGATCTTCAAGGACCCCTGAGCCTTTAAGACAAATTTTTAAAAGGAATGCATTTCCAAGTAAAACAGTTCAATATAATTGGTTTTCCTCTAATGTCCTAAAAATCTTTATTAGAATTGCATTTCTCAAAACTGGACTTGTATTGTTTTCTGAGGAGTTGCTCATAATTCCAGCTTTCTTTTTATTGTAATGAACTGGCCATACCTTCCAGCTCCCTGCAGCCAAGTTCTGCAGGGCGCCTGCCGCCCCTTCCAGCGTGTCTGGATTTGAGCACTCAGAGAGCAGTGTGAGGTAGGGTTTGACTATTGATGGGTGCCACAGCATCTGGATCCCTTTTGGTGGTTCGGCACAGTCTGGAAGAGGTCCTACTCCATCCCACTGGTGGAAGAAAAACAAGAGAGCAAACATCTTTAACAACTTTATGCTTCCCAACATTGCCTTCCTCAAACATTGCAGGCAAAAACAAAAGCAGAGCGTTATCACAGTTGGCGAACACAGACTACATGGAGGCTACTGCATCAGCAGTCCAGGGATCACTAAAAATAAGAAGCCATTCCTGCCCACCGAGAGCTTGGGATCGAGGGTGGAGGGTGGATTGGAGGATGCACACAAGAGAATGTAACTGCAAAAGAGGTGGATAAGCTCTCCAAGACTGATTCTAACATGTTGCTGTAGGAAGGAAGGGGAAGAGATGAATTAATTTTGATTGAGCAGGTTGGAAGAAGGATAAAGATCAAGGTAGCATATTTTATAGTAAGCATACTACAGGTGCTACTTAATAATTATCAACAATCAAATGCCCTCACTTTTTATGCATAATTATTAATGTGATAAACGCCTATATAATTTGTTACATACATACAAATTGCGTACTATTGCTGCATTTAACAAATGAGAGAATCGATAAAAGAGAGAAAGTGCTATGGTTTATTAGACACATTAACATGAGCTATAGGCAAATCTAGATCTTAGAGCAATCATGATAGTTAAATTTGCTTTGAATTCAATCTAATGAATAACAGGATAATGTGTAATTCAAAATTAATTACACATTATTTAGAAGTTATGGCTTGCATGCTCAAAGGAATACCAGTCAACCATTAAGAATGATCCTTAGGAAGACTATGTAGCAACTTGGACAAATTACAACAGTGAAAGTTAAATGATCAAAGCAGGATGCAAAGTAGTATGGGATTTGTACTTTATTCCAAGTAAAATGCATCATAAAATACCTGTAATTATCATAAAAATTTATTAATAAAATGTCTTTTTTTCTACATGTCAATCTTCCTGTTCTATTACTCTTACCATTTTAAAACTATTAAAAATTAAAATAATGATTCTGATCTCTGATTACACAAAGGCTTTGTCTTTTGTGAAAACAATGAGTATAATAAAGGTAGAAATGAAAGATGCTATGCTTTTAGAAAAAATGTACACATATTCAGTTCTGGGAAAAATCACTGTAAAATAAAACAATTTCTGTATAATTTTAGTGTGAGAACATGAAGATGTTTAGCTTATTAGTGTATTTATTAATGACTACTTAAAAGACAGTATAAATGACACACACTAAACATACTTGCAGATATTTTATATATATACATATATGTGCATGTACAGATATGTGTGTGTATAAATATAAAAAATAAAACCATATTTCTGAACGTAGTCCTAAGTTCTGAATATTTTACTCCAAGAAAATATATGCTTACTTTGTATCCTTGCGACATAAAAATAGAAAAGTGAGTAGAGATGCTGTTGTCACAAATAATTTCAAAAATTTCATTATTTATTTCCCAAAAGAAGCTAAAATGCTTGTCTTTTTTTCCTCAATGACGATACAGCTTAGTTTAAATCAAGGCTAAAGCTCAGAGACAAATGACATCCTATTAAAGGTCATTTTCAATGAAATGTCACTCAATTTTAACTTTATAACAAGTACACTCAGTGTGGAACGCTTCCTGTCCTTTTAACCAAAGCCACTTCTTAACTATTCAAAGATGACTTTGCACCTGTGAACAGCCTATCAATAAACCCAATACATCTCCTTTAAATTAAAAAAAGAAGGAAGTGAACCAGCCCTGTCACATTGCTCCTAGTTCATTATTTGAGCCTGGCTTGCTGCACTGAATAGAAAGTGGGCACCAGAAGAAGACAGCAGTCATTCTGTAGGTTTGTCCATTTCAACGACAAAGCAGTAGCAATACTGGCCTCTCAAAGGAGACCAGCTTGGGGTAGTGAATCTATCTGCTAGAGTGACAAGAAATGGCAAATTATTTCTTTTATTTCATTTTATATCTTGTTATCGCCTTAAACATTTAAAGCAATTACTTTTATATAAGAATTTGATAAAATTCAGAAAAATCAAAGTGTGAAACTTCCAACTCAACATGGATGAGATTTTCCTCTGATGTAAGAGCTAACCTAACAGCGAGAGGTATGCAGAAGTAGTATTTGCATGCTCATTACAAGAAGAGGGAAAAGTAGCCGTGTTATCTTTTGCTGGGTTTCATCTTGCTCTCCTTTTCTAGCCTCTGTGCAATAAAGCAGGATGAATGGTTAAGTCAGTAGACAACTTTCTTCAGGCTCTGACATGTCATCTATGTAGCTCTTAAATACCTTTTATTACAATCCTTTCTTAATGGCTACAGAGAGAATCGGAAAGAAATAAAAGGACAACTGATGTGAACACAGATAATCTTTGATGGCAACTGGAGATGGAGTTCAAAGGGGATGCTTGGCCATTTTAGCACGTTGATGGTGCCCTGGTTTGTTAATATTGAAAAAAAAGGACTATTTCAAAGCCACTCAATGTATCTGCCAGACCTTTATCTGGGTACTTTATTCAAACTTTTATTAAGTTCATGAGGGAAAAGTATCATAAGTTAGTAGGGGAAAAGGCCTATTAAGAATAGATTTCCATAAGCTGTAAAATGACTGGAAGTATTCTTTAAAGACTTGGGTTAACATACTTGAAATTATTTTGTCTAGCTCATCAACATCAACAAGGCACTAGGGCAATGGTGAGGTCAGGATCAGACTGACGTAGGTGAGACAATTCTGCACATGAAAACTTTTGATGCTGGAAGGTGAGGATTCATGAAAAGTCATGGGATATACAACTCTTTTACCTAAGTAGAAATACTTTATTTATAAATTTAAATATAAGGTGTTTCTATCCTAAAATATCTACAAAAATGTGGCGTTATCTGAAGGCATGCAATGGCTTAATCTTTAACATAACTGAAGCAGTGATCGCAGTTATTTAGTCCCAAAGAACACAAGACGAAACTTAGAAATCTTGTGCAAACTGTGTTCATTCTGGAGGCCTACATCTTGAGGACCTGCTACCGAAAACCCTTTAAGAGCTTGAAATATGCAAAGAAAACATAAAGAAGTAAAATGTCATCAAGTTGGGAGAGAGAACTTTCTACATAATAAATATAATAAAGAAAGAACACATGAAGACAAAGTATTTCCACAACAGCAGGGGCGGCAATGCCAGGAGAGGATTTTTGATTATGTTATCTGCATGAGGACTACACATGAGAGAGAGACAGAGAGAGAGAGGAGTGTGTGTGTGTATGTTTACATATCTTCATTCCTCAGGTTGCAGTTTAAAAGTAAAGCAGAATAGAGAAAGAAAAAGAAACAGCATGAGGAGAATGGCATTTGTGGTTTTAAAAAAAGTTTTTTTGGCTGGGGTGGTGGCTTACGCCTGCAATCCCAGCACTTTGGGGGGCTGAGGTGGGCAGATCACGATGTCAGGAGATGGAGACCATCCTGGTCAACATGGTGAAGCCCCTCCTCTACTAAAAATACAGATGGCGCACACCTGTAGTCCCAGCTACTCAGGAGGCTGAGGCAGGAGAATCGCTTGAACTGGGGAGACAGAGGTTGCAGTGAGCCAAGATTGGACCACTGTACTCCAGCCTGGTGACAGAGTGAGACTCCATCTCAAAAAAAAAAAAAAAAAAAAAAAAAAATGGTTGGTTTTGCTGGGTTTCAACTTGTTCCAGCTTGGGGGAAATTTTCAATGAAAATATCCCTTCCTCCTCAGAATTTTACTCCTTATGTTTGAGAGTTACATAAATGTTCCACAATTCTGCACAACATGCTAATTTTCATCTGTTATATTTTAGCAAATAAAATTTACAAAAGTTGTAACAGTCCTAAGTCTTATAGATACTACTTAAATGTTCAAATTACACTTTGTGCAAATCATTTACATGTTGTTGAACAGGAAAGTATACCAAAGAATATATTACTGGCATAATAATAAGCCTCCACTTATGAATTGTCTTGCTTAGGGAAATTTATAATTTTACACACATACTTAGAGTTCATAAAGCTAAGGATTAAGGTGGTTATAACCAGAGTATTTGAAAACTGAGTAATTGAGAATTAAAGCTCTGTTGGTGACAGACTGGCAGCAAAGCAGTGAGTGTATATAGATCATAGAACAAACCAATAGATTGATTTTTTGCCACCCAAATAGTGCCTCACTCAATAATGTATCAGCACGTTTTTTTTCCACTGGCTTCAAATATATGACTGCATGACTAATATCCATAAAAATTTGTCTAACAGTTTCTGTCATTCAATTTCTAAAATTGTATAGAATTGAAAATATGTATTCTCTCATTAAGAAGGAAATGCTCAAAATCTTTTCAGAAAAAAAGAATATCGAGCTTCCCAAGACGGGAGGTAAGGGACGGCTAACATTTAGACATGATGCTTTTTGATATGATCACCATAGCACAGAGGATACATAGTAGCCACTGTAAAAAAGGCCTGCTTAGGAAGAAAATAACATATGTGTGGGGATCTGCTCAATGTGTATGTCAAAAAGAAAGAAACCTTTCTTTGGATTTGCTTTAAATACTTTGGCTTCCATGCAGGGCTTACATTCTATTTAGAAGATTTCTATCTCAATTGGGTTTGAGAATGAAATAGTGGAAGCCATTTGCTCCTTATATGAAGAGAAAGATGGAAGTTAGGGACAAAAACCTGAAAATAGGCTGGGCACAGTTGTTCATGCTCATAATCCCAGCACTTTGGGAGGCTGAGGCTGGTGGATCACTTGAGGTCAGGAATTTGAGACCAGCCTGGTCAACATGGTGAAACCTCATCTCTACAGAAACAGAAAAATTAGCTAGACAAGGTCAGGAGTTTGAGATTAGCCTGGCCAACATGGTGAAATGCCGTCGCTACAAAAATACAAAAATTATTCGGGTGTGGTGTTGCACACCTGCAATTCCTGCTACTTAGGAGGTTAAGGCAGGAGAATCACTTGAACCCGGGAGGCAGAGTCTGCAGTGAGCTGAGATGGCGCCACTGCACCCCAGCCTGGATGACAGAGAGAGACTCTGTCTCAAAAACAAAAAAACCCTGAAAGTAAAGATGTCAATATACTTTAGATTAAAAAAAGAGATTTTGTAAACATGGGGTTCTTTAAGTTATGGGGACTCACAGGACTCCTCTAATGATCACATTCATAAAGCCCCTAATGAATGAGAAGAATTACAAGACAATTTCTTCTCTTCCCTCTGAGCTGTACTACCAGTGCTCTAGTCTTTGATCTCCAATGCACTGGGCTGAGTACTGAGGAGACTCCGACAAGGAGCAGTGAGTGTGGAGAAGGATTTCCATTTCAGGAGAAAAAGTGCTAAAATACACAGGTCCTCTTCGCACATGTCATCGGCTTCATACGGTCTCCACCAGTCAAGTTTGTGTGCAGAAAAGGCCTTTTACTGCTGAGTCCCATCTTCAGAACAGCAACAGAAAAGGCTGGCCTCACCAGTGGAATGCATCTCCATTACCGAGATTTCTCTACCAATTAGGGAGCATCGCAGTCATCACATATGTGCAGGCTTACTTTCATTTTTAAAGATCTTTCAGTGAAATCAACAACAGACCAGAGATACTGCAAGATAAAGGGAGTGGATTTGCAGCATCAGGGAAACGTTATGATTTTAAGATCCCACTCCTTCCTCTCAGGGGAAGTCACACATTGCAAAATGTAGGAAGAAAAGATGGCTCTAAGTAGGTAAACTATCAGAGAATGTTCTCTCAAGCAGGGTCTGGTTGAATGAAGCTGCAGCCAGCCCTACCTCCTTTAAAAAGCAACAATCAAAACCCAAGTCCATCCCCCATCTGCCGCTCTTGCTTGGCCTGCTTTGAACAGCAGGGTTATTACATAATTTGCCTTTATAGTGTTTCATGGCCACTTCCAGCTTTTGGGGGCTTAAAGGTGGAAGGATAGAGGTGATGGGTATTTTAAAACTCCAGTTAACTGTAAAAAGCCAGAGAGAAATGGTTCTTTGTGTTGATTCTTAGGAATTTCAAAGAAAAGGGTATGCGAGTGTCTGAATCCCCCTAGAAGCTGTTCACAAGACTTTGGCTGCAGCTGAGGTTGAGGCTGTGCAAAGAGGGAATCAAGTCGATGGCTAATTATCTGTATTTATGTGGCACTGCATTGTCTCCAGGCTCTCCTTGCAAAAGAAAGACGGGGTTTTGCATTTGAGAGATTAGAAATCCACATTAAAGAGGCAGGATAAGGTGTCATCTGAACAAAGCATTAGGGCAAAAGAGATTCAGGAATAGCCTTGCTGATGTATCTCCTCCTGTGGGGGGCCAAGGGGCCCTCAGGAGTGAGGCTGGTGATGCTGTCCACTCCACAGACTGTCATTACAAGACCGGCCGCTGTGCTGTGCCCTATAACGGACAGCTGTCAAGGCTGCTCGGGTGACTGGGCCTGCCTGTCCCTTCCCAAAGTCACCGTGATGGAACCAACTGGGGCATCGCTGATGCTCATCTAGAATTCTCTCTGCTACTAATTTGCCATCCACATCTAGGGAAACCTGGGCCACGGCAGTCCCTGTTACTGCCTTCTAAAGGGGCTTTGCCCCTGACGTGCCAACTTCCTTCGGATAATCCTGTGGTCTTGGTTATTTGTTATATGTTTGGTGATAGGTCCTTCAAAAGACAATCTAGTCCAATGGTCTTAACCAGCAATTTTAACACCCAGGGGGAAAAGCAGCAATGCCTGGGCATTTTTGGTTGTCATGGCTGTGGCAGAAGGTGCTACTGACATCCGGTAGGTAGAGACCAGGGAGGCTGGCAAATACCCTGCCACTTAAAAGTGCTGCTCTTTTAGTTTCAGTGAGTTCATAGACTTAGAATGAATGTGCAGGCCAGCTCCCTGAAACAGAGAGGTATGCTGTCCCAATTGTGAGTGGTGCTGAAGTCCAGAGGCCCTGGTCAAGTTGTAAAGGACAGTGTTGATGGTGTGGAAGACTGAGGGGCAAAATGCAATCAAGAAAACTAGATGAGACACCTGAGACAGAGTTCTAAGTCTATGAACTCACTGAAACTAAAAGAGCAGCACTTTTAAGTGGCAGGCTCTGTTTTCTACTAGAGGTGAGAAAGAAGTAGAGGAATCTGGTTCATCCATGGATAATGGCAGGGGAGAGTTGCACAAAAATGTGCAGCTGTAATCTTTGTAGGCTCATGAGATATGCTGCTTCCAGGACATGAAATATCATGCCTTGAGTCCACAAGTTCTGGCATATGGCGAGGTGAAGGCCGAGGGAGACCATACTAGAACCGGCCAAGAGGAATGGGGCGGCCGCTGAAAGAAGCAGATGGTTAGAAAGGAAAGGCTATTAAGAGGCAAAAGAAAAAGTATGTTACTAATGAGAAAATGAAAACTGGGAAAAAAGAAAAATACCCTGTGATATTAGGAAATGAAAACCTAGGTGCATCCAAATGTCATGAAGAGCAGATCCATGGAGTGAAAAGAAAAAATCGAGGCCATGAACAGAAACTGTCACTGACATTTAGAGTGATCAAGATAAATTCCGGTTTGTGTATTCAGTCTTAAAAACACGCATTTGGTCTAGCTATTTCACGTCTAAGAATTTATTCTTACGAAGTGATTAAGGGGGTAGGTGAGATTTAACCACACAGATGTGGATTATAGTTTACATTAGTAGAAACTTGGAAGCAATCTCATTTTCTAAGAATAGGGGATTGGTAGTCCTCCACCATGGGATTCACAGTAGCTTTCCCGCATTCCAGTGTGAAGAACTGCTTACCGGAAAGGAAAGAAGTCAGTCTGTGTCTACCGATAAGCTGCCATAAAGCGGTCAGCAGAGTGACGCAGAGCGGGCTTGTGTTACACCTGTCCTGCCCATCGGTGGTGTAGCAAGGTGGGTGGTGGGGCTGTCACCTGGGGCAGGTACTAAGAGGCCGAACTCTTTGCAGGGAATGTACAGGCAGTGAAATGAATACAAGTTGGGTTTTGGTTCATTACCATGTGCAGATAATGCTAAATGATTTCACTGATAAGAGACCCCTCCTCATAGGGACACAGAGCCCCTCCTCACTGCACACTCTGGATAGGCCGCTATGTGCCTTCTTTATGAACAGAATGCCCGAGGTTCACCTAGGGTAACGGTTGTCCCAAGAGACTACAATTCCCAGCCTCCCTCGCAGCTCTGGTGAGCCACAGGGATGTAACAGTGATGCGTGAAACTTCTGGGTGGGGCCCTAAAGGAAAGGATACTCCTGTCTTCTTTCCCCCATTTGCGCTCCTGAGCTATGGATGTGAAGAGCCAGAATCTGGACCATGAGGAGGAAGGCAGCACCCTAAAGATGAGATCTCCCTAAAATACAAGGAGCTTGACCTCTGAAGACTCAAGAGACCAGAGTTCTACATCAGTGGAAATATCAACTATAAGACCTTATGAATTTTACTGTCTGATATGGGCCCTAACAGAAAAACATCTGAAAGGATATATGCCCAGATGTTAAGTTATCATTGTGAATCTCTCTAGGAGGAGGCACGCTGAAGGTATGGGTATTATTTTCTTCTTGGAGTTTAGTGCTATTTTACTCACATATTATTTACATGTTAAGTGTGTACGTGTATACCTAGATATTTATCATTAGTATCTATTTTGTCTGGAATGAGAAGAAACTGTTATTTAAAGTTCAAATCTCCGCTGTGGTCATTTGAACTAGTAATAAAATTCATGCTTGTGTCTTGGGACATTGCACGCTGTTTATTTAGCCTTAGAGTCTCACTTTGGGGTCAAGAGCATCCACATGACACAGCAGGCAATGTGTGAGCTTTTGAAGAAGGGGTAGCCAACATTGATATCCTGAAAACCCAAGAAACCCTTGTAGGTGATGGGACTTCATGCTATCTCACAGCGCCTTCAGTGCAAAGAATTCATTTAGTCTGGCAGGATCAAAAGTCCTGCTTCTCCAGGAATACTTTGAAACACACACACACATATATATTTGTTGCATATAAACTTAAGTTCTTAGATAATAATAGTAATTTAGATGGTGCATTTGTTTTGGTGGCGATGGCAGATTGAGAATATTGACTAACAATGAGATAAAGGCAGCACTGTCATGAAAGGCTGAGGAACAGCTCAAAACACGGTGTGGGGGTAAGGGGGTGGCAGCCGAGGATGCTTGGCTCACAGCGGCCCTTGGGGTCAGGTCTCACCAGGAAAGACACAGACAAGTCTGGGAAAAGTCACAGCTATGAGCATCCACCCAAAATTAAACCCACAGCAAGAGCTAAGGGCCACCACAGGCCACAGCCTAATTGGGACCAGGCATTGGGCTATAAGTCACAGACTGAATATAAGACCCACACAGCCCTTTGCCAAAAAGAGCAGAAAATCCGCTCTTTTTGGGGATCAATTGCTATACCTTACCCATCATATGATAATAACTAGCAGAGAAGTTTAAATAAAATTATGGAGAAGTAGATTAGGGAGCAATTGTTTACTTGAAAGAAGTCTTGGAAAAACAGAGGGGATGTTTTATGTGCTCTTGAAAGATTATTCTCCAACTAGTGGGTGGGAAAAGGGAGTGCCAGGCGGTGGAACAGCATGAACAGAAGCCTAGAGGCTGGGCTGCGGGACCCTCAGACAGGCCTGGAAAGTGTACAGGGAAGAAGCCTTCAAAGTTCTTCCACGACGTATCTTTCATCATGGAAAAAATAAGGGCGTATTGAAGTTTTACACAGAAGCCCATTCCTATTGCTTTCTGCATAAAATATCATCCTGTATATCACAGGTGACTCTTCCCAATGATTTATGCATTGGGCATCTACAACTTAAGAAAGGGGTGAAAAGGGCAAAAATATTTACTCTTAAATTGACTACAGTGCACTCAGCTGTGAAACAAAGATGATCATGAAAGAAGGCCTACCAGATAAAAATAGTGGATCAGAATCCTGTTTGAATTCTGACAGGTTTGTGTCCTCACCCATGTGGACAGATATATATTTTTTACCCATTTGAATTAAATAACTTTAAATTGATTTATAAGCCAAAAAGGGAGGTTTAGAATTCCAGCAGATCTTGCTTATTTAGTTTTTGCTTTTCTCAGTGACCCTCTGCACACGGTCAGTCTCACACTGACAGCGTCTTGAAGAAGGTCTGACCTGACCAGCAGCTGGTGGAAGACAATGTCCTGTCACCTCCAAACTACGTTTATGCAGCACCCACCTCCGGACGCCATCACAGGCTCGTTGGCCATATCCCACGTTGAAAAACAAACCAAAAAACACTTATTGCCACAAAAGGTGCAAAAAGTAAATGAATCCATGTTGTCTCCTCCTATTTCCATGGACCCCAAACTTTGGATTCCCCCCACCAACTCTTCAGTGACAGGCTGCTGGCACCAAGGCCTGCTGAGGGAAAGGAGGGTCCTGCTGGGGGAGATGCGCCTTCTTGGGTGATGCACCTTCTTGGTAGATGACACGCAGACTGTTTCACGGGCGGCTTGCCCAAAATGGACTAGAGAAACTAGCAATTCCTTTAATTCAGCAACCCGCACAGAGCAGATTCAGAAATGGCTGAGTTTGCAAGGACCTCTTAGACCAGAATGTGATGCATAGAGTGTCCAACACTTCTGCACACAGGAGCTCGGAGTCTGATACTTCCAGTATATTCAATAGCAGCCGCTTCTTGAACCAAGAGCATGCATGCAATGTATCTTTGTGTCATATATTTTCTTGGGTTATCCCTACAGGGATTTTAAAAAAAGTTTCTGAGATTTTTCTTATAGCTAAATTTGACATGCAGAATATTATAGTGTCTTTTTAAGGTTGAGAATACCAATGCCAAATGTAAGGGTCAACATAAATTTCTGGAATGGAAAAAGCTCTGGAGGTCATCATTAACCAATTACTATTTGGATCGATTTTACTCCTGTTATAACATTTGGCTCCTCTGTCCTGGAAGTCTGTGTTGTAGACTAGATAACCTTTCATGTTAAATAATCTCTTAAACCTTTCAGTGAGGTATAAATCTATTCGAAAAAAACCACATCTTTATAAGCATATATTAACTTAGTGCCCTTTTGAACACTATTTTTCAATGCCATTTGCAAATATTATACATGTAATTTCCATTGCAGAAAATTTATAAATACAGAAATACAAAAATAATCCATCATTATTTTCTCTGGGATCTCACTCTGCTTTTTCAAGAAACACATATTTTGTACATGCAAATAGCATTCTGTATTTGCATATGACATATAACACAAAACTGGCCAGTCTGTGTCTGTATCATCTATACCTATATTTATGTACACACTTGTTTTTATGTTGCTTTTTCCACTTTACTTGTATTGCATATTTTCTCTACTCTCCAAATACTCTTTAAAAACCTGACTTAACATGTAGTAGAGATCCCAGGGACAAATGATACCCATCTTTACATCTGCAAAGCTCGCGCTCCGTGTAAGTTCCTTGATGAGATAAATCAGTTTCCAGGCCCTGAGGTTAGCCTCTGTTTTGGTGTTAGCAAAGGTGGGGACACTTTGATCTCCCGTCACTCCCTGTCCTGGTTGGGCCTGTGGTGAGGGGCTTGGTCTCTCAGGAGCTCCCCGGGACAGGAGGGGAGGCTGTTCTCATGCATCAGGTTCAGGGGTGCTGCCTAGCGGCCTTTGTTTTGCTACAGGGGAACCTCCTTCCAGCTATAGCAGGTGAGGGCCATTCTGTTCTCAAGTGGCCTCTGGCTCCAGCTGAACACTGTTCTGGATTCATCTGAATTGTCCCCCACGGCCACGCTTCTAATGCCATCCTGCGGAAGGGCTATGAATTCTCTGTTACCCCCATTTCCAATGGGAAGTGTGAGACTGAAAATCCAAACACTTCAAAGCCAGCGATTAAATACATGTTGGATCTTGAGTCTCCCTCTCTCTCTTTCCCTTCTTATATCACATCTCCTATTCCACCTATCCCTGTCACCTGGGTGGTGCCAAGCCCGGCTCCGACAGTGCTCTCGGTAAATGTGTGAATTAACACAGCGCCTACTCAGAGGTGGAATGTCAGAGCTTGCTAGGGGCTCAGGTGGCTTTTCTTTCTTTTTTAAGAAATTTCCTATCTTGGCTCAACTGCGAGGTGTGGGGGAAGTCATTTCACGTCCCATTGTCTCAGCTGTGAAATTCCCACAGGAAGATTGTGCAGATGGATGAGTGATTTTACCTCCTGATGAAAATGCAGGGCTCACTCTCTCTATATACAGAGGAAATATTAAAGTTGCAATTAGGGAAGGGGGTAATTGCATGCAGCTGCAAGCAGCCTGCATCACCTGATCTTGGGATTTCTTTTTCTTCTTCTTCTTGCCCCAGCAACCAGAGCTCTCAGCGTCCTTGCCATTGGCCTCGCCACAGAGTAGCCCGTCCAGCTCATCCGTGCCCATGTGCTGTCCCTGAGACGTTTCTGCCGCCAGCCGGTACGAGAGGTTCCTTAAAATGCACACACAGTTTTCAACGGTCTGCAGAACCCAAAAAAGAAAAAGGGGAAACAGAGGAAGAATGAATAAAACTAGCACTGAGCACTCCGTTCTTCCACCTGGAAAGGCATCTTTCTCCACAGACACGTTTTTCTTTGGAAGTTTAGCAGCCAGCTTCTGAAAGCACCCCTGACGGCCACAGTGCAAAACAATTAGAGAAACTTGGAAAGGTCTTAGGACCTTCCCCCGCAACAACGAAACTACTTACCAGAAGTTACTTCTATAAACATCTGTCTTGTTGATTGAAATTCACGTGTGAGAAGGGAAGAATGTACAACCACAAGAGATCCCAAATTTCCACTAACAGACAGCAGCACTCCCACCTCTGACTCCCCAGCGGGGGATTGGGGATCGGGTAATGAGGAGTCACAGACTTAGAATTTCGGTCAGCTCTGGTGGGTGACACATTTACTGCCCACTAGAGCATTTTCTGAGTGTCAAAGAGGCCACAGGTGCAAACCAGGGTTGTCCCAGGCAAGTGAGTGGCTGTGATCACTTGGGGGCGTAAATATTTTTAGTCTGCATTATTTTTTGAGATGGCTGACACTTATGTTCTCTTAGCAAAAAGATTAAACAGTGGTTAAGGACATATGTTGTGGAGCTGGACACCTGTAGAACCCTAGATGTCTGATTTAGCTGTGGGACTTTGGACAATGCACTTGACATCTCTGGGACTCAGTGTTCCCCTTTGTAAAATGGGCACAGCAGGACCCACACATTAGGTTGCTTGTGCATTAGGGGAGCTAAAATATGCGTGTGTGGTATGCAGAATAATGGCCCTCCCACAGGTCTACATCCTACTCTCTGGAACCTGCGAATATGTTAGGTCACATGGCTGGAAGGAGGCGGGAATTATTAAGCTAATCAGTTGCTTGGCAGAGAGGAGGTTATCTGGATTGTTCAGGTGGGCCTGTGTCATCACAAGGGGCCTGTATGTCAAAGACGAAGGCAGGAGAGACACAGTGATGTGAGAAGGATGTGGCTGGCCATTGCCGGATCTGAAGATGGTGGAAGGGGCCACAAGCCAAGGTATGTGGGTATTGTCTAGATGCTGAAATAGGGAAGAAAACGAATTCTCCCCAAAACCTCAAGAAGGAGCACAGATCTTAGGACATTTTAATTTTATACCAATGAGACCTATTTCAGACTCCTGGTCTCTAGAGCTATAGGATCATAAATGTGTGTTGGGTTCGGCCACCAAGATTGTGGTCATTGGTTATGACAGCAACAGGAAAGTAACAAGCACACAAGTGCTGGGAAGAAAGCAGGAGCACACTAAAGGTTCAAATGCTCTTCAAAGGTTCATATCATTAACAACGACAGGAGACGGCACAGTGCAGAGGTCCAGAGCATGTGACGTAGGGCTAATCAGATTGGCTTCCAACACTGGACCCACCATTTCATAATTGTGGGACCTTGGGCAAAGTGCTGAATCCTTCTGTGCTTCTGTTTCCTCATTTGTAAGCTGAGGGCCATATTAATAGTATCATGTACAGGGCTGCAGTGAGGGTTAATAAGCTAATAGATACAGCTCTTTGAATAGTGTCTGCTCAAAAGTGTTTGCTAAAATCTTCTTCTGATTGCTAAGAAGAGGGGTGAGCAAACTGCTGCCCATGGGCCTGATCCAGCCCACAGCCAGTTTTACAAACTTGCTGTTTTACTGGAGGACAGCCGTGCCCATTTGTTTATGAACGGTCTGTGGCTGCTTTCATGCTACGATGCAGAATTACATGGCTGTGACTGAGACAATATGGCCCACAAAGCTGGAAATATTTATTCTCTGACCTTCTGCTGAAAAAGTTTGTTGGTTAAGACAAAACTGGCTGGGCGCGGTGGCTCGCGCCTGCAATCCCAGCACTTTGAGAGTCCGAGGCGGGTGGATCACGAGGTCAAGAGATCGAGACCATCCTGGTCAACAGGGTGAAACCCCATCTCTACTAAAAACACAAAAAATTAGCTGGGCATGGTGGTGCATGCCTGTAATCCCAGCTACTCAGGAGGCTGAGGCAGGAGAATTGCCTGAACCCAGGAGGCGGAGGTTGCGGTGAGCCGAGATCGCGCCATTGCACTCCAGCCTGGGTAACAGGAGCGAAACTCCATCACACACACACCCACACACAAAAAAGACAAAACTGACGTTTTGACTCCAGGAATCACGGAAAGAGGGGGAAAATACCCAATTTTTAAAATAGGTGAAATAATGATGAGAAAAAAAAATAAACTGAGCCAAGTTTTATTTTAAGAATCTTACCAAGTTGGCTATCATTTTTCAGGCAGCTGCTACATAACGGCCACCCGTGAAGGCACATAACACAATTCCACTGCACAGGTGAAGGGGAGGAGAGCTGAAACTGTGAGTATCTCCCACCAGACTGAGCTGCTTCTGTGCAGTCCTGGGGTGGGACTGGAATGAGCCAGGGCTGCTGGGATCGTGATCCTGCACTGTTTCCCTCCATTGACTGGAATTTGGTGAAAGGTAGCGGGTGCCTTGTACTTATTACCAAGGGCGTGAAAAATCTACGAGGAAAACTAGTTTTCAGGAAATATCTCTGGAGCCTTTATCATTCCACACCTTTCTTGTCAGCTTTTCAAGGTGTCATGGGCTGCTAATCCTGCAGGCTCTGAGTCAACCTGATTTTCTATTCCAAGCATCCTCTCAGCATCAAAAACTGGACTGGCTGGCATGAAAGCAGGTAAACTCAGGGCAATGCATGAAAGAGAGAAACGATTCTCATTGAAAGGAAAATGTTATGGCATAAGTCAGAATGATTTTTAAATCAGCTCAAACTGATTTTTCTTACATCAAAGACTTGGAAGAATAAACTTCTTTCTCATTCCACTGTTCGTCTTCCCCAGAGGCACTGCTGTTCCTCTGTTTAACAAATGACTACTGGGGAATAAATCTGCAGTTGCGAAAAATGCTTTATAATAGAGCTGCAGCTGGGGAAATGATTTGGGAAGAAGCTGGAAGAAGAGAGAAAAAGTGGGGATGGGGTTGGGTGGGGAGGGAGGAATGGGGGAAGGAAGGTCGCAGGGACCACACTTAACTTTCATTTAAGCCTCCTGGAGTTTCTCAGTCTGGCTTGGTTTGGAAGAGTTACTTAATTCAAGAGTTTTTCTCTAACAGATGGGGAGAAAGAGAAGATAAAATCCCTGGGATCCCAGCAGGAGCAAGGCAGCTGGCAGCTTTGCTTGGGACGTCCATTGCTGTCAGCAGGGCTCTCAGCAGTTCTTTTTGATTATCAGGGTCATTCTGACTCCTTATTTTCTATCAGAAAGGGTTAATCTGGAAGTTGTAAGAGTGGTCTACCATATGTTATCCAGTCAACACACTGGCCCAATTGTAGGACCAGAGCCACAATCTTGTATGGAATCCAGTCTCTTTTATGTATTAACTTCTTGGGCCTTAAAAAGGAGGTGTACTCATTCAGCCCCATCACCCTCAAGTTGTCATTGTTAAAGCTCAAAAGCAGCCAAGCAGAGGGCTGAGTGGAAAATGATGGTACAATAATAATATGTTAAAACAATAGTAACAGGTGCTACATAAAAATAGTAGGTAGCACAATCCAGCCAGTGAAGCACCTGCTAAGTAACTGATCACACCTGATCCTTTCAACAGCCTTGGCATTCAGCTATGATTATGCTCCTTGTCAGAGTTAAGGTCACTTGGGTGTGACGCTCCAGCCAGTGGGAGGTCGAGATGGCACAGTGCACTGGCCCTGTCTTGATGCCAGCTCAGGGCTCTTCTTACTCCACCAGGGATACCTGAGTTTTCTAACTCCAGCCGTGAATACTCCCAATTATTTCAACTTCCCCTTTCGAGGAAAATTCGGACATTAGAAAAGATGAACTACAAAGTCTCCCAGGGTTTTAGGAGTCTGGTCATCTGAAACATCAGAAAGAAGATGTTCGTGCCATGTGGGTTCTTGGCATGGCTCCTGAAGAGTGCCTTAACCTTTGGTGCTGGTGACCACACTTGGCCGAAGCATGAGGCTGTTGACTCTTATTTTCAGCTGGAAGGCCCAGCTAGTATCAAAGCTCGTTTCATAACCATCACAGTAAAAGGTATAGTCTCCCAGTGCCTCGCTGTTTCACCACTCTGAATATGAGGATGCTGAGCACCATCGCCTCAGTGGTTTACTTTCAGGAGCTCTTTGAAAACGCATGCGTCTATTACTCTAACAAGCATTTGTAAATACTCAAGACATCTTGACTGGTCACTTGATTAGGGATTTAATTTTCCTGCCGATGATATTAAAAGGTCTAAAATGGTCACGTAAGGGCTTCTGTGAAAGGGGAATGCTTACTCTTTGGTACATCATGTTCATCTTTGAAATTAAAAACACACAGTCAATGAATGGATGTGAGCCTAACTGCGCAGAAGTTAAAAGATGACAAGTGGTGCTCATATTGTGGTGGACTAGTACTCACAGGGCTGACGTCTCAGAGGAACCTTGCACTCAAATCTTTGGGGAGTGAGACTCAGGCATCAGTGATTTTCTAAATTTCTTGGTAACGCTAATGTGTAGTCAGGGTTGAGAAGTGCTATGCTCACTTATACACACAGCCAATTCATGACTACATGGATAGAAACACATGTTCTTTACCTAACTTTGTAACTAAATTACATTATTCCAGATTCCCAATTAGAGAGTCATATTAAAGCTCTATCTACTATGGCAGGTTCTTAATCTAAGATACACATCAAATGACTTGATGAACTTCTAAAGGTACAAAAACTTGAGACCGGAGTTAAAAAGTTGGGTTCAGAGGACTGCAATAGGGTCTGGGCAGATGTATTTACATGAACACTCCAAAGGCACTTCTAATGAAGAGACAGAATGGAAATCACAGGATTAAGGCTGAGGTTCATAACCAGGGATAATTTTGCTATCCACAGGATGTATGACAGTGTCTGGAGATGTTTTTGTTTGTTACTAGGGTGGGGATGGGGCTGCTACTGGTATCCAGTGGGCAGAGGCCAGGGATGCCGCTAAGCATCCTGCAGCACATGAGACAGTCCCATGACAAAGAATAACTCAGCAAAAATGTCAATAAGGGTGGCTCTTGAGAAATCCTTATTAAGAAATCACATTTATTACCTGCATTGCTTTATGAGTATTGGTAAAGTTTGTGTTTGTAGCAGGATATTATGAAATCACTTTACAAACATACAAATGAATCAAACTTACTTAAGACTAAACAAAATAGTTCAAACACTGGAAAAGCCCACCCAATTCTATTCTGGCTTGTGAACTAAGCCACACTGAATAGACTTTGGTGATTTATTATGTTGGGAAGCCTCATTTATTTAGCATTGCGACATTTATTAGATCTTGCAGGCCTTTCTAAATGGCACTTAATGTAATTAACAGCTGTTAAAAATCAAGTTTATAAGACTATGGGATTATTCAAATCTCAGGGCTGGATGCAATGGCTCACGCCTGTAATCTCAGCACTTTGAGAGGCCAAGGTGGGCAGATCACTTGAGGTCAGGCGTTTCAGACCAGCCTGGCCAACATGGTGAAACCCCATCTCTACTAACAGTACAAAAACAAAATAGCCAGGCGTGGTGGTGCACGCCTGTAATCTCAGCTACTCAGGAGGCTGAGGCAGGAGAATCAGTTGAACCTAGGAGGTGGAGGTTGCAGTGAGCCTTGACTGCACCACTTCACTCCTGGGTGACAGAGCCTGGATTACAGAATGAGGCTCTATGTCAGGTAGTTTTAACATCTTGTCTTTTCTTTTGAAAGTAGATTACATTAAAAGTCAGGTCGTTTTAACATCTTGTCTTTTCTTTTGAAAGTGAATCGATTACATTAAATAAAAACCAGAAGCTTGTGAGCAATGTAGTATTCAAGTTTATACACTCAACCGGAATACCTGTGGTCTGAGTAACTTAGAACAATCTACATATTTACCCACGGCTAATCAGAAGTTAGGTATCTAGTTCTGCGCTCGAATCTGAAGGCAAGTGTAAAAAGTATTGGATTCTTACAAGGAAATCAGGAGAGAGTTCAGAAGGAAAGTCTGAAACACTGTGTTGGCTCTCCTGGGTTGTTAGCTATGGTTTAGTCCTGTGGGAGAATTTATTCTTGAACATGCTTAATCTATGCAAATACAACCAACCTTGCTATCGATCTCACTGCTCCCCAGTGCAGACTGGATCACGTACAGCAAGGCATCTGTGAGCCCATCACACTCTCGCATCCTTCTGCGAGCCTCCTCTCCGGCCGAACTAACATTCCTGTAAAGCAAAAGGATACGTCAGCAATCTTCATTGTTGTCACCAAAAGAATGTCTTTCCATATCCATCTGCTCTCATAGTTTTTTTTTTNTTTTTTTGATGGAGTTTCGCTCTTGTTACCCAGGCTGGAGTGCAATGATGCGATCTCGGCTCACTGCAACCTCTGTCTCCTGGGTTCAAGCAATTCACTTGCCTCAGCCTCCCTAGTAGCTGGGACTACAGGCGTGCACCACTATGCCCAGCTAATTTTTGTATTTTTAGTAGAGACAGGGTTTCACTATGTTGACCAGGATGGTCCCAATCTCTTGACCTCGTGATCCACCCGTCTTGGCCTCCCAAAGTGCTGGAATTATAGGCTTGAGCCACCGCGCCCAGCCTGCTCTCCTAGTTTTAAAGGAAATGCTTTTTTCCCCACTTTTTCAGAAGGTTTATCAAGAATATATCTTTAGTAAATAGGGATGGCTTCCACAAAACACATCCCAGAGTTGGGTAAGTCACAGATATCTATGATGCAACTCCTGCAGTAGACAATGCAGAATTCTTAACAAGAGATCTGTGAGTCCCATGACCACAGACGGCAGGGGACTTTCAGAAAGTCTCTAGGTTTACTTCATGTACAATCAGAAGCTTTTTCATTCAAAGGATTCTTCTTTAAGAGATCTCAAACACTTTCAAAAACAGGGTTTTTAACTTACTGAAATTCATCTGCCAGAAAAGATACCTATCTTGGCCCAACCAGAAGCAGACTTCTAGAAATTTATTCTAAGGACAGAGTTAGAGGTTCCTGTGACAATTTAGTTGTTCTGATGTGCATGATACCTCTTATGGGAAGGGGCTGCTCCAAGCTCTTTCCTGTTCTAGCACATGCTGAGCAAATGGCAACAGATGGGGCCCACTGTAATGAAATGTGTGGCTATGAAGCAGAGATATCTTTTAGTCCTACAAAAGACAGAGATAATCCTACTCGAAGGAAAGTCTTGGGGTGCTTTTAGTTACTCTACCACCTGAGAGTATGTTCTTCTCCTACCCATGGTTAGCGTTTGGTTCCAGTCGAGAATTTCTGCAATGACTTACTATAGACAATACAACCTATAAAAGGGAGGGTGGAGGAGGTGAGTTAGTGGGTGGTACAAAGGGATGGAAAGAATTTAGGGATCTTGGGGACAGGGGGAGGAAAAGAAGGATGGTTCTCAAACGTTGGGAGCATCAGAATCACCTCGAGGGTGCGTGCAGTACAGACTCTGCTGGCTCCATGCTGGAGTCTCTGATTCAGATGTCTGGGGTCGAGGCAGGTAACTTGCATTATCTGTGGTGATGCTGATGTTGAGAACTCAGACCCTAGCTCTCTAGGGAGGGTCTGGCTGGGAGGAGGGTTGTGTTCTTTGCTGACTGCTGGGGCAGCCATGAGGCAGATCCCAGGAATCTGTAAGCCTGGAGGGAATCTGGAGAAGTTGAATGAAATGAATCTCCAGCCCACTATAATTGACCCAGATAGTCTAATTTCATATTCACAACATCTTTTGCTGTTGTAGTTAATTCTATTTTACACATGATAAAACTGAGCCTCAGAGGTTGTCCAAGGCCACATAATAAGTGTGTGTCTCTGCTTCAGACGGCCAGAATGCTGGAGATCAAACCCAGCGAAGGCCAAGGCATGAGATTCTGGGGAATCAACCTATTTGCAATTAGCCTCCCGCTTCACACTCTCTTAGCTCTTTGAACCTCCTTTGCTGATCACCATTGGGTGTGTATTGGAATTACTTGGCTGTGACCTCAGTAATGCACTGGGACTTTCTGGGGGGTAGAAGGCATGTCATTCTTGTGTCTCTACCTAGCATTCAGCTGAGGAGGAGATGGAACAAAACCTGTGAAGATGGGAAAGAAGGCTTCAGGCCTGATGTCGAATATGAATGCAGAATATGATGTTTTAAGAATTAAAATAAAATAGGTTTCATGTTAAAATGCTACTGAACATAGTTTTTTGAGATCTAAAAAGTTCCATAGACGCGCTAAGATAGGCTCCGTCACCATTTTCGTGTAATGCTGGGAAAGATTATACAATTCAAATTGGTATTTTTGGCATTTGCTGATCTTCAAATATAAACCAAATTTCTCAGCTTCTTAGATAATATAACTAGGCAAATATTGACAGCATCTTTATGTAAAATTTTATAAATTCCATCTTGTGGTGGCCAACCTTTGTTTCTGACACAATCTGTGGTAGGGGCCAGAGAGGAATTAACTTTCTGCTAGGGAAAACGTGGTGAGAGGCATTCTGATATTATTTCAACCTAAAAGAATGGCCCTTTTAAAGAAGCATTTTAGATCATTCCCTCTTGAAATGATTTTCACCAGGTTGAGCTGTTAAGCTGTTAAAATAATAAGTCTGTCAAAGATTCCAAATCAGACCTCTTTGGCCAGAAGAATGTTGCCTGGCAATGTGTGATTATGTTTGGCTCTTTGCAGCATATTTCCAAAGTTACTATTTCCAAACAGCATTAATGAAATTCAGGCTGGAAAGCACCTTAAGGCAGTGTGTGTATACGCTGATCTGAAAAAACCCTCTGCAACTCTTCCTTGACTAATGTGTTCAGCCTTTCCTTCGAGTATCCATTTTGTGGAGGCAGGCTGCCTTCTGATTCACAAATTAACTTCCTAATGATCAGCCCTAATTTCATTGGTAATCATTAAATATGTGGGACCAACCAATAGGAAATAATTGAAACCTTCTGTGATGCTCACTGAATGGTTAGTTGTAATCATGGTCCTTAGTAAGTCCTTTGACAATGAATCAATGTCCAATCAAGAAAGTTCCTCCCTCCCATTGTATTTATACTATCTTCTGCCCATCACGAGGAAGGTGATTTCCACATCTGGTTAGAAATGAGTGTGGCAAAATTCTATGCATAAACATAACATCAGAAGTTGTCAATACTAATTTTGGCATTTTTCTTTATTCTAATTTCTATTCTATTATAGTCTAGTCTCCTCCAAAATTTGAAAAGTTATTAATTGGCTACTTATTAAAATGTGTAAGATATTGAAAGATGAGAAAGATTAATAAAAGACCTCTGCTTAGGGTCTCAGCAGAGAAGGGGAGTGACTGAGATACATACCCACACCAACACAGCACCGATGATACGGCCTTCAAGAGGGAGTTATCATACTGTCCACGGGCATGATGAGGCTCAGTATACATTTTTACATAAACTGTCTCTTTTCAATGGGCAATGGTTTCCTACAGGCCTTTTGGCTTGGGTTTCTACTTTTAATGAACTACACCTCAGTGCATGAAACATATCTTAGGAGAATCTTTGATTTTCACATTGGCGGTAAGGAGGGGTTCCTGTTTCTCCCATTTCCCCGTAAACGCAAGTTCTACTATTTCAATCAGAAATTTCAGCCTTTACTGTTGTTGGCTAAGACTTTTTATCAACATGTTAAGGCAAAATCATGTCAGCTTAGGGTTGAAATATTATAATCATGTTAACAGTATGTGATAAAGCTAAAAGCATCACAACTTGAACACAGCTCAAATTTTTGTCTCTACACGTTTACTACGAAATTTAACAAGACGTTTCATTATATAAATATAAACACCCTGATAACCTTCTGTGATGCTCACTGAATGGTTAGGTGTAATCATGGTCCTTGGTAAGTGTTTGACAACGAATCAATGTCCAATCTAGAAAGTTCCTCCCACCCATTATACTTAAACCATCATCTGCCCATCACAAGGAAAGTGATTTCTATGTCTGGTTAGAAATAAGTGTGGCAAAATTCTATGCATAAACACAGTATTAAGACAAATACCTGTAGACTATTTGTTAAAAGCACAAAAATATGTATAATATCTCATCTTTATTAGTAATCTTTACAATCGTGGCTGAATTGTCAGTTTCTGTGTCTTTGGGAAGTTCCTGCTAAAGGTAGATTCTATAATCTTTTTATCTGACAGATAAAATATAAAACAATTCATTTTTATATCTTCCAATTATAAGACCAATTTTTTTTTCTTTTAATGCAACTAGTTAAACTGCTTCCTTTCCCCTGTCTTCCGTGCTGTTTGAAATCTCATTTCCTTGAATCTCCACCACTCACTGCACTTCAACACACAGTGGTCTCCTAGGACCCAAAGTAAAACTCAAACCATATGTTCACCTGTATGACTATGGCATCTTCCAGGAACGATGTGTCTCTGCTTCGGATGGCCAGGATATTGAAGATCAAACCACAGAGAAAACCAAGGAATGAGATCGTGGGTAGTGAATGTATTTGTAATTAGGCTCCACTCTTAGCCCTTTGAACCCCGTTTACTGATCGTCATTGATTTTGTAATGGAATAATTTAGGCTGTGACCTCATTACTGCACTGGGACTTTCCGAAGATTAGAAAGCATGTCATCCTTATGTCTAAACCTGGCATTCAGCCGAGTGTGCGACATACAGTTGGCTATTACTGAGAATTCAGCACTTCCACTGGATTGGAATTCAGGGAAGCAGGGGCACATCAACTCTGACTGATTGACCTCTGAGCTCCATGCTTACAGAATAAGTATCAGATGTTTGTTCCACTATTTGAATACCTGCTTCTTAAACTGTACTTTGTGTTACAAGCCCCATCCTGAATTATTTGGGCCAGTCTCAATTTGCAAAAAAAAGAAAACGGAATTGAAGACAGCATACAGCATCGAGAGTAAAATTGTTTAGCTCGAGATATAAACTATCTCATGATTGTTCATAGTATTGACTGAGTGCTGAAGAGAACTGCACAGTTTTGTGGCCTGGAGCCATCAGATATTTCCCAGTTTCACACCCATCTACAACCTCAGGCTTGGGGGAAGAGCTTTCATACCTTGGTTCAAGGCTAGGTTGTATTCCTATGTCTCTGTTTCCTCCTCTCCTCTCTCCCTTTCCTTTTTGGCCTTCAGAATCTGGACTCCATTGGAGTTGTCTCATACTAAGCCCACCACATGTCCTTGAGCCCTGATTCCAGCCCTGCTGTAATCATCATTCATCAGGTGGCCCAGCCCTTCACATCCCTGGGCAGGTGCTCCCTGAGCTCCTTCATCTCATCTTCCAATTCATAACCAGCAGAGCCCAGGTGCTGGGTCTCTGCAGGATCTGGCCCGGGTTCCATACACTGGTTTGAGGAGTCCGGTGGGTTGTCCAGAAGGTGTTTGAAAGCAGAGCTGGGTTAAGGGATACAGAGAATTCCAAGGCAAAGTTGAAATACGAAGCCACACACTTAGTCCAGCCTCGATGCAACTCAGCAAGGCAGGCCGGGGAGGCGGAATCCACCAGAGATGATGGCATGGACCAGGGACCAGACCCGAGCCTGGGGATATCTGGGACCCCCATGGCAGAGCTGAGAGCCTCTGGACGCTTGACCAAGGATAAGAAGAGGCTGTCTGGGGTTCCCAGGCCCGCTGATCCCTCCCCCTGGAATGTTCTCCCTTCCACCTTGAAGCCATCAACTCTGACAGCTGCGGCTGCCAGGGTTCAAGCCGAGCACTGCCTTGTCTACTTTCTAAGCCTTGCCTCAGCCCCACTACTCCTTCCTTCATAGCTCTAGGCACGAGCTTTTTTCAGAGTGCCTATAACACTCGATGTTTGAGTCTGGTCCCACAAGGCGCTAGGGGGTAGGAGGGAGCATCATCTTATTTGATTGTGCTCCCTACTGTGCAGCACACAGTAGGAACTCACTGGATATCGACTGGATAAAAGAGCATATGGTTCTTTTCCGGACTCTTTCTAGACCAGTGGTTCCTAACCAGGGTGACTGTGCCACCAGGGAATATTTTTCATTGTCACAGCTGGGTGAGCTTTGGGGGCATTACTGGAATCTCATGGGTAGAGGTGGCCAGGGCTGCAGCCCCCAACACGAAGCACACCAACTGTTTCACGGCTGAGTGGCCTGCTCTGGATAACTGGGCTCCCTGAGGATCTAATCTGCATGTGTGCTTGCCAGCACCTAACCTGTGCTCAGCCCCGTGGCTTCTCAAACCTCTGCTGCATCAGCATCAGCTTTGGAACTTGATTAAAATACAAAGGTGCAGGTTCTTCCCCTACACTTCAATTAGTTCAGTTCCTAGTGTGTTCCACTGGTCTCCAAGTGATGAAAAGACACTCCACAGGTAAGAACCATGGCCTTAGCCCACGGCAGGAAATTCAATGTAGAAAGATAAAATACTTATTGAATGGCCATGAAGCCATGTGATTGTCTACTGTGTGCAGCGTGATGTATACACTCTGAACAATATTCCCTAGACTCTTCCTAACAGGATGGGGCTATGTGGCCCCCACACCCACCAGTGATGGCCTTTAGATTACACCAGTGGCCACTGGCTTATAAAAGTCAACCAGCAAATGATGGGAAATAACTCTAAACTTGTGAGAAGGAATCTCACAAGGAGAATATAAATATGGATTATCTTAATTTTTTGACCATGTAAATACCTACTCAGAAATTGATGGCTTTTTAAAACTCATGACAATCTTTTAATTCAACAACATAGCCACCCCCAGTAACAAGATCTCCAGAACTCCCCACCTCTCCTGCTTAGGCTAAGCAGAGACTGAATAGACCTAATAGCCACTCCTTCAAAAGAGACATATTATTAGCAGCCAAATCGATTATCAAGTGTTAATTACATGTAAAAATGCAAAGGGTTGGCTCTTTGGAGTTTGATGCCAGTGGTTAGCTCCCTTCTATGGAGAATATCCTTACATTCTCAATGGCTTGAATTTATCATAAATTATCTGATCTGAGTTAAGTGTGAGAATAAAATTATGCCAATCATCACGCTTTTCCTCATTCCACAAAGCACACTTGCTTTTGCTTCAAAAACATTAAATTTTAAAGAGATCTTCTATCCATGAACACCTAAATCAGGAGTTAAAAACTTTCTGTAAAGGATCAGATAATAAATATTTTAGGCTTTGCGGGCAGGGTTTCTGCCACTTTTTCTTCTCTCCTCCCCTTCCTCATTCTTTCAACAACCTTTTTAAAAATGTAAAACCTATTCTTACTTGAAGCCATACAGAAACAGGTCACTGGCACGATCAGCCCCTGACCTAGATTCTCATCTGAAGCTCAGATATAGGATTCAGGAGGTTGTCTGTGAACTCCTGATATTTTGTTCAGTTCTGTGTATTTTTATATGAACATTATGCACAGTTCTTTCTTCTGTGCTAGAGGTACAGAACTTTCAGCATATTCTGAGGCTGGGATCCTAAACTGTCTAAAAACATCTTACCAAAATAAGTAGTTTGAGCAGCTCCTGCTTGGAGCAGCAAGCTACTTTCCTAAATCTAGAGTCTGGGTTTCAGGAATCAAATATATTTGCCTCCTCAGGGAAACAGCAGCTCTGCCTTGTGTCCTCCCACAAGGCCTTGGGAGACTTTGTCTGTGGTTTCCAAAATCATTGTTCAAAACACCCATCCTTTTCCTCTGTGTGGGAAGATCGTCCTCTTCGTCAAGTGCCCAGGGGCGGGGAAGGAAAGGGTGTCTTCTGCCTGGCCACTGGGTCGGCTGACTCCATCTGCCTTTAATGCAGTGAGAGTAACCCAGCCAGAGCCTCTCTCTCTGATTACAGGGTCGAGGGCAGCATGAGATCCTCCAAGTCCGTCCATCCCCTTCCTTCTTCCCACAAAACCACGAGGGCTCATCCCTTTGATTTGTAGCTTCTTTGAAAAAAGGGGCTGGCTGGCTTTCTTATCACTCAAAACGTCCACACAGGTGGCTTCTCCTGGACCTGGCACGGTGCCCATAGCTAGGCTACTGAGCTGTGAAGGCGCTTTCTTCACCGTGGCCTCCTCATCCGGCAGGTGCTGCTGGGAATGGTGTGGACGTCACAGGGGACGTGCGGTGACACAGGGCAGCTGCTTTGGGCTGGCTTCTTCTCAGTAAATGTCAGCTGAGCAGCTGCTCCACCAGAGATCTCCCAGCACAGAGGGGAGAAAGACGCCAGGCGGGTTACCAGTTCCCCATAGGAAACGTATCTCCTGCAAGCGTGCGGCAGGAAAGAACAGAAGGTTTCCCAGCAGCGTTGGCAACTTTAGTCATTTATGTTTTAAAAATCTAAAACTAATGTAAAAATATTAAGACAGTGGGGGAAATGTTGAACTAAAAGCGATGTCTGTACTCTTCACTTTCCCTTAAGGAAATCACTGTGACCATTTGGTGTTTTTCAAGAGTATTTTCCACTTGTATTAATAAACTGTGTCGGTAAGATTTTGGTTTTTTTTTGCCATAATTCCTTAGGCAACTGGCTTTTATCCCTCAAAAGTTTGTCACAGTCTCTTCATGATGATAGCTACAGTCATTGAATGACTTTTGGTATTTCATGGTATAAATAGATCACAATATGTTTTTTCAAATTAATACCCTGTTAATGAATATCCAGATTATTTCTAATTTTTTACTGTATTAGGTAATGTTCAGTTCAATTTTGGAGGAGATATGGGCTTTAGAGGAATCATTCTAGGAAGAAAAAATAGCAGAGAGAAATGATTTCAAATCAACAAAGCAACCAACCTTGCCTGGGTGCCCGCTGTCTTCCATATGCAATGCTAAGTCTTGAGGTAAACAGGTGAGAGCACCTGGCTTTTGACCTTTAAAACGTCACAGTCCAGCAAGGTGGACAGACATTATATTTGATGTGAGTTACCATGATGTCATCAGCATGTAACTAGCAGTGTGGAGAATTTGGGAACCAATCATCTTTGGAAGTGACATCTAGATATGCAACAAAAAAACAAATACAGGCTGACATGGATGAAAATTGTACCCTTCATCTGTTTTAGTAAAATATTTCCTTCAGTTGTAATTCTGTAAATTTAGATATCAGTTATTTTCCTTCACACTTAGAGCAGAAAGTCATGGGTTGTAACTTAAAATATAAGGACACGGAACATAATAAACATGCTTCCAGCAAAAAAGCAGCTCATGCAAAGTAAACGGAAAATATTCAAAATGCATAATTGTAAATGTGAAGGGCAAGGCTTAAACTACAGTCACGCGCTTGGGCTAAGTTCCATCCGGGCAGGGGTGGGGTCGGCAGGCTCCAACCAAGGACAGGACCCAACAGGGAGCCACGGCATTCTGTGGCACATGTTAATTCTGGCATGTCACTCTCCACTTTTACTAAGCCTGGCATCCTAAGCCAGTGCAACATGTCTGCTAAAACTGTGGCTGGCTCATGGTGAACCAAGGGCAAATCTTGTTAATGCCCTTTTCCTCAACCACATCCCTGTGCTAAGTCCTTCCTGTGGCCACAGGTCAGTCCAGGTGGGTGGCTCTAAATCCTGGGCCATCCCTCACCAGAGGTTCCACTCCTGCCTCTTGCAGTTCTGTGCAGGTGGAAATGCATGACATATTGCTTCTTTATTTCCACAGGTTCACAGACGGAGAGAAGTCCTTCTACAGGAGCCGTACTTAATGGATTACTCATCCAGCTCGGATTTGGATGATCCAGATTTTGGACTTGTGAGATGATGAGATTTAAGACTTTGAGTTGGTGCTATAATAGGACGAAATGTGACTCTTTGGAGGCCAGAGAGTGGACTGTGGTGGGCCAGATAACAGCCCCTCCAAGAGGTCTAGACCTGAATTCTTGGAATCTGTGAACAGGTTACTTTATACAAGGAAAAATATAGATGTTGCAGATGGAATTAAGGTTAGAAAGTTTAAAACAGGGAGATTTTTCCCTATTTTGTCCCTGGAAAAATCTCCCTATTTTATTCTCTGCTTTCCCTGGCTGGAGTCAGAGAGATGCAGCAGAAGGGATGACAGAGATCCCAAGAATACAGGTTCTGCTCCGGCTGCTGGCTCTGATACAGGGGGAGCCACAGGCAAAGCAGGGAGAGAGGGAGAGAGAGGCCACTGGGAGTGCAGGGACTGGGGGCAGCTCTCAACTGATCACCACCAAGCCAAGCGGAGACCTTAGCCCCACGGCCATAAGGAACTGGATTCTGCCAATAACCTGCCGTAGCTTAATTCTCCCCCGGAGGTGCTAGGAAGGAGGGCCATCCCACCAGCCCAGCCAGTGAGACCAGTATCTAAAGTTCTGGCTCACAGAAACTGTGGGATAATACATTTGTGTTGTTTTAAGTCATGGAATTTGTGGCAATTTGTTACAGCCGCAAGAGGAAACTCACACAGAGCCCGCAGCTTGTTTTGCTCCCGGGTAGACGGAATTCTTCTCCGCACCACCCCTGGTGCCTCACGTCCCACTCCCTCCCAGGATACCTGCTCAGCCTGCGGTGGGCACGTGCAAGTTTCAAGAAGGGACTTCTAGAGAATGAAACAACTGGATTGCTTTGCTCCGACATAAATGCCATATACATACATACATACATACATACATACATACATGAATCAAAATTCTTCCTCGGAGCATGTGGAGAGGTGTGAGGTGGTGGCATAGAAAATACCTGCCCTCAGCAGGGCATGGTGGCTCATGCCTGAAATCAGAGCATTTTGGAAGGCTGAGTTGGGCAGATCACCTGAGGTCGGGAGTTTGAGACCAGCCTGGCCAACATGGTGAAACCCCCGTTTCTACTAAAAATACAAAAATTAGCTGGGCATGGTAGCGGGCGCCTGTAATCCTAGCTACTCAGAAGGCTGAGGCACGAGAACCATTTGAACCTGGGAGGCAGAGGTTGCAGTGGGCCGAGATCATGCCACTGCACTCCAGCCTGGGCAGCAGAGTGAGACTCTGTCTTAAAAAAAAAAAAAAAAAAAAAAATAGAAAGAAAAAGAAAAGGAAATACCTGCCCTCAACACTGCAAGGCCAGGCCACTGTTCGACGGGACTCAGGTGCACGCCAAGGCCCTCTGAATGAGCAGCACTGTTGTGATGTTGGGATGATGTACTTTCTGAGGCTGAAGTACATGCTTCAACATATTCTGCCCTATCTCTGTTCTCATCAGCTACAAGAGCGCCAACAAATTTGCAGCTATCAGCTTGGTCCAAACTGCTCTCCTGCCTTGTTGGTATCTTCCACTTCTGCCAGAAGAGGCCCCTGAAAACTGAAGTCTTTAGAGCTTGCAGAGAACAGAAAGTGCTGCAGCTGGCATTCTGTATCTGTCTAGGACATGAGGACACTGGATTATAAAAGAGAGAAATACGCAGCCTCCTAGCCCTGCTTAAGTGAAGTCTGCAGTGCAGCCTCGTTATTTTAAATGAATTCCCAGAACATTATCTGAAGCACCGACCATAAGTACCAGGCAGTATTACCAGCATGAGGATTAGCCACACCTCCGTAAACTTTCATTGGTTGCAAATAATGTAAGGCTGAATTTACTTGAAAAGCCCTTGACTTCTCTCTCTACGTATGTGTTTTGAAAGCTGGTCCCTCATCACAGCCAAGTCAGAATAATTTCCAAAGAAATAAGTTTGCCTAATTTTTTTTTTTTAGAGATTAGCACAGTCTTGCTGTTGGAATTGCTACGCATCTTACTGTCTTCCCCTAAGGAAGGCAATTTCTTTATAAATCAGGACAATGATGTCTCGGTAATTGCTTTGCTGAGCTGCAGGGACAGAACGCCTCAGTGGCTAAAGACCAACTACCTACTGGGGCTGGCCGTGAACACTGCTGTTGTTCTGTACCCAAAGCAGGTGGTCGCTAAGTTCATACCGCTCACCCCCACGTCCACTCATAAACGTAAGCCATCAGGAAGGGACGGAGGTCTCCTCTTTGGATGACGATTAAACACTGCACCGTTGTAAGACTGCCTGGATCCATGCCCTCTGGAGTTAGCCATGCATCAGGGAACATTGCTACAGAGAAGCCCAGAGCAGAACCAGAAATACCTGAGTTAAAAGACAGCCTCTTGCTGTCAAGTACTACCTAGGGTTTTAGCTACATGATTCCAATTAAAACTGATGGTCGCCACAGAGTTAACTGCTCTATGAAATGTCTGCTGAAAGTTTCCCATTGGGCTAAATTACAAGGATATCAGAGGGAAGAAAAGGATGGATGCTGTGTGGCTGAAACCATTAACTGTGAGCCTAATTGTGCGTGTGGCTCTTTGTGCTCCGCAAACACTCACACGCTGCTCACAGTTGTTCTTTCCTAACTTGCAGTACTTGGGAAGTGAGCTGGACTCACCAGGCCTTGATGATTTCATGACTGGACTATGTCTCCAGCTTGGAGTAATGCCATATGGTCCATCCCCTGGGTCAGTGCCCGCCCTCCCTGTGTTCTACCAACTCCCACAATGTTTTACTCTGGCACATTCATGGTGGGCTAAGAAATTCAGGGTGCATTTATATATTGGAAGCCCCCCATATCCAACCTTCATTCTGGCACTTTAACTTCCCATCGAGGGGCAAGTCTACCCACCACACACCATGGCAGCAAGAACTTCTATACTTGCTGAATGATTTGCCAGCCATGGCCAGTTACACACACAGCAAAAGGAAAATGTCACGGATCAAAACACAAATTAGTTTCAAATATGAACACTAGCTAGTTGTTTTCTTCTTTCTCTGTTAAACCAAATTATTTCTGGTCAACCAGGTGTGATTTATATGACAGGTCACAAAGCCTAAGGCTTAAAACGTATAAAATAAATGAATATGCTAGGAAACATTGCAGAAGACAGATGCAATATTCACTTCATCAAGCAGGTGGCCTCCAGGAAAATGACCACCACGTGACTAAATAAATAATGAGCAATACCAATGTGATCCAAATCCTTGCATTTTGAGTTTTGAGACCCCTATCTTCTAAGAAGTAGGGGAACAGAACTTGACTAATCCCTTATTAGTCAAGTTCTCATCTCATCAGCTATAAGAGTGCCACCAAATTTGCAGCCAGATTGTGGGCTGTAAGATTTTGCAGTCTACCCATCTGACAAAGGGCTAATATCCAGAATCTACAAAGAACTTAAACAAATTTACAAAACAAACAAACAACCCCATCCAAAAATGGGCACAGGGTATCAACAGACACTTCTCAAAAGAAGATATTTATGCAGCCAACAAACATGGAAAAAAAGCTCATCATCACTGGTCATTAGAGAAATACAAATCAAAACCACACTGAGATACCATCTCATACCAGTAAGAATGGTGATCATTAAAAAATCAGGAGACAACAGACGCTAGAGAGGATGTGGAGAAGTAGGAATGCTTTACACTGTTGGTGGGAGTGTAAATTAGTTCAACCATTGTGGAAGACAGTGTGGTGATTCCTCCAGGATCTAGAAATGGAAATACCATTTCCCCAAGCAATCCCATTACTGGGTATATACCCAAAGGATTATAGGTCATTCTATTATAAAGACACATGCACATATGTTTATTGTGGCACTGTTCACAATAGCAATGACTTGGAACCAACCTAAATGCCCGTTAATGATAGACTGGATAAAGAAAATGTGGCACATACACACCGTGGAATACTATGTAGCCATAAAAATGGATGACTTCATGTCCTTTGCAGGGACATGGATGAAACTGGAAACTATCATTCTCAGCAAACGGACACAAGAACAGAAAACCAAATACCGCATGTTCTCACTCATAAGTCGGTGTTGAACAATGAGAACACACAGACACAGGGAGGGGAACATCACACACTAGGGTCTGTGGGGTGGGGAGCTAGGGGAGGAATAGCAGTGGGTGGGGTTATTGGGGAGGGATAGGATTAAGAGAAATACCTAATGTAGATGATGGGGCAATGGATGCAGCAAACCACCACCATGGCACATGGATGCCTATGTAACGAACCTGCATGTTCTGCACGTGTACCCCAGAACTTACAGTATAATAATAATAATAAAAAGATTTTCAAGATTTGGCACTATGTTCTGGATTATTAACAGCTATCATTAAAACAACCTTTCCAACTGTCATTTCAATTTATCCCTAATTCTGATTATGCAGTCATGTAATTTTTCAATTTATTTACTTGGAGGATATTTTAACAAATCATACTTCAAAGACTTAATAAAGCTGAGAGTCAATGTGATTTTTAAAAGCTTATTTATCTAGATGGTAAGTTTTCCTTGAGGTCTATTTCTTGTTTCTCTGATTGCTTTGATCACTGACTGACAGCTTATTAAATACAAACAACCATCATCAAAAAACTGAAAGAGGCAAAGAACTGCATATACTTCCACAGACTCTTGTGTCTTAACCTCCTGTTTTGTGCAATTCTCTAGCCCCTCTCAAATATTGTTTTGTTCTGCGGAGTCACCCTAGTATTTCTGTAACCTGACTGCTCACTGCGGGGCTAAGTAATTGGAAGAAGGAGTCACTCAGCAAGGAAGGAAGGGCAGAGTCCCTGTTATTCTGCTGGTATCCAGCCCTGCTGCCTGAGGGCATCCAGCTCTCTCTGCTTTTTATGGTTTTCGTTATGGACTGAATGTTTGTGTCCCCCAACAAACTCATATGTTGAAATTCTAACCTCCAAGTCGCAGTGTTAGTGAGGACTTTGGGAGATGATTAGATTATAAAGATGAGAGCCTTATGAATGAATTGTCAATGCCTTATAAAAGGGAACTCCGGGAGCTCTTTGCCCTCTTTCTGCCATGTGAAGACAAAAAAGTCAGCTGTCTGCCATGCAGAAGAGTCCTCACTACAACCCAGCCGTAGGGGCATCCTGATATTGAACTTACAGCCCCCAAAACTGTGAGAAATACATTTCTGTTGTTTGTAAGCCATCTTTTATGTCATATTTCATTACAGCAGGCCAAACTGACTAAGACAGTCTTCTTATATACCTTCCCTGGAAAATGACTCCTTAATTTGTGGCAAAAATGCTAACAGAGACATTCCTTGGATCAAACTAGCTTAATTCCCATCTTTAAATTGGAAGGAAGTGATTGAAAATAAAAACCACCTTTCCTATAGCCTCTTAGAAATTTACCCATCTCTGCTAATTGCTATTTCATAAATTGAGAAGTTCTGACAACTCATTTAGTAGTTTTTTACTGGGGCAAAGAACATGACAAATGTTAGAAAATCCAGAGTCCAGTTAACTTGGCCAGAGATTACTGTATAGCTCTAGCTAGGTGAATACTGTATTAAAAACAGACAAATCATCATCACTGGTTATGAGAGAAAGGCAAATCAAAACTACATTGAAATACCATCTCACGCTGGTTAGAATGGTGATCATTAAAAAATCTGGAGACAACAGATGCTGGAGAGGATGTGGAGAAATAGGAACAATTTTACACTGTTGTTGGGAATGTAAATTAGTTCAACCATTGTGGAAGACAGTGTGGTGATTCCTCAAGGACCTAGAAATGGAAATTCCATTTGACCCAGCAATCCCATTACTGGATATATATCCAAAGGATTATAAATCATTCTATTATAAGGACACATGCACATGAATGTTCACTGCACCAGTGTTTACATGATAGCAAAGACTTGGAACCAATCCAAATGCCCATCGATGATAGACTGGACAGGGAAAATGTGGCACTTATATACCATGGAATACTATGCAGCCATAAAAAATGATGAGTTTGTGTCCTTTGTAACGACATGGATGAACCTGGAAACCATGATTCTCAGCAAACTAACAGAAGAACAGAAAATCAAACACTGCATGTTCTCACTCATAGGCGGGTGTTGAACAATGAGAACACATGGACACAGGGAGGGGAGCATCACACACTGGGGTCTGTCAGGGGGAGCTAGAGGAGAGACAGGTGGGGGTGGGGAGTTGGGGAGGGATAACATGGGGAGAAATGCCAGATATGGGTGATGGGGAGGAAGGCAGCAAACCACATTGCCATGTGTGTACCTATGCAACAATCTTGCATGTTCTTCACATGTACCCCAAAACTTAAAATGCAATCAAATATATATTTAAAAAAACAGACAAATCAAGTTTTTGACTAATGGTTACTTAAGACTGCCAAGAAGTCTAAGGACCACTCTCCTTGTTTAAGAATGAAAATATCTTATATGGAGGTGATGGGGGATGGGAAGAAAGAAAAATTATAAGAACACATGCCTATTTCATATAAGAAAAAATATACAGAAAACAGGAAGACTTAAGATTATTTGGCTTTTCTTTTTCCCTGAAAGGGAGAAGGATGTAATTTAATCTTAATTACTAAAATCTATTCTTAAATTTCTAAAAGAAATTTCTGGAAGTCTTCTTAAAAGAAAGCAGGAGTTATTTCTGTGAAGAGAAGCACCAAGGAGGTCTTGCAAGTTTATGCACAGGTCTTAATCACTAGTGGGGAATAATGCTGGAAAATGCAGTGACAGGGCAGCTCGAAGATTCTGCATTTTAAAAGCAAGGCTGCCATAGCACTGATATAGTCTGTCTGCTTCCATGATCATCATGATTGCCCTTTTCCCCTTCATTGGAGTAGGGAGAATTCTAAATACATCCCTCCAAGATTCCCTTTGGTTGCTCAATCAAATACTTACTGGGGAAGGGGCTTTGCAGATGGGAACAAGGTTGCTAATCAGCTGCCCTTAGGATGGGGGAAATGATCCTAGATTATCCTGCTAGGGTCAATGTAATCACATGAGCCCTTTAGAGGGGAAGAGGAAGACAGAAGGGTCACACTGGGAGATGTAGCTGATGCGGGAGCAGGAGAGGTGGGGAGAGATAAAGGTAGGGGGTCTGTCCTAACGGCTTTGAGGATGAAGGAAGGGAGCAATGCGCCAGGGAATATGATGCCCTCTAGAATCTGAGAACAACTCCTGGCTGAGACCCCACAAGGAAATGCAGAGTCTACTCCATGGGTCTGAATTTAGCCAGCAACCTGAAGGATCCGGGATACAGGTTCTTCTGAGAGTTTTGCAAAAGGAGGCCCATGGCCGACACCTTGATTTCAGACTTGAGAGACTCCAAACAGGGAAACCAGACAAGACCCCTGCCCTTCTAGGGTACAGAAGTCTGCAGTAATCAGTTAGTAACGTTCTCAGCCATTATATTTGTGATGATTTGTTATGGCCGTGATGCCCGTGAAGACTGTTGTCTTAAGTGAAACTCACCATAATAATTTTCACAAATGTTCACTTTAACATTTCTACTAACATATTTCAAAAGTTTTAGATAAACATTGTTTCTTCGGACGAGGGTATTTTACATGCTCTGAATGACAAGATGAGCTGTAGTCATTAGGAATTTTAGATGCCTCTTGTTGCAGGAAGAACAGTGAGCTAAATGAGTTTCTCACCAAATCTAGGTAGCACCTAAGAGTGACTTTTCTTGCTTTACTATGACTAGGTAGCTTGCACACAATATGAGTATAGGATAATGGCACCACTGGGTGCACTATTTCCTTTTATTGCTTTAGTTGTGAAAGGAGTAATACTTCAAAAATCCGAGAATTATAACACTGCACAAAAAGGTCAAATAGCAATGACACTTTTTAGAGCCACAGAGCTTCATTAAAAACAGGTCACAAGTTGGCCATGAAGAGTTTATTTTCATTGTCTATCTTCACTGAACTAAGTGCTGCAATCAAAGGACTTGCAATGTCTTACAGTACACGTGTCAGTCTTTTGCTTTTGAGCAAGTGTTAAGATCTGATTTTAAAATTGTGCACTCAGCCAGCTTGGTGGCCACCCCAAGAATAACTAGAAAACGAGAAGGCTCATGTCCTCCACCATCAGCCCAAGGCACATTTGTCATTCAGGTTTCACTGCTTTTTGTAAATAATAATGGTTCTTAGAACTCCGGCACACACTATATAAAATTACTTCATGGGAGAAAATGTCAAGGCAACAATACTCCATAGAAATAATCTAGGAAACAATCTAGAAACTCAAGGTTTTCTCTAAAGTTCATCTTAATATAATTACTCCTATTATCCATTACTTCATATGTGCTGAAATGAAAAGGTTGTAGAGATCTGCCAATCAGTAATGAAAAAAAAAAACAGGGTGGATTAAATTTTTGACAAAAAGATGCAGAGAGAGGATCTTTCCATATCACACAAATGTACATTGGTAGATAAAGTGATCGAATGACTTCATTTAATCCAATAATTTGCTAAAATTCCCCAGGAAACACACTATATTATCTTAATTTGAATTACAAATACTCATCATGGAATATTTTTACAGAATATGCAGAAAATAAAATATATAGTGTTACATGATTCCAACTCCAAAGAAAATTAGGATTACTGTAGTCTCTGAGTAGTGGTTTCCCATCTTTATTTTCCACATGGACACACCCCAAAGACAGTGTGCCCATGCCTAACAGCCTCCTACGTTCACTGACCACTTGCCATGCAGTGAGATGCAGTGGGCTGTGGGTTACATGAAGCTGCCAACCAGCTAGACACAGCTTTGTCCCTGTTCTCCATCTGGTTCATATCATGGTGGTAGGTGGAGACATCCACTTCTAAATTAGTGTTGACCACTGCTATCATCTTAATATTTGTGTCCCTCCCAAAATTTATATGTTGAAACTTAACCCCCAAGGTGATGGTATTACGAAGTGAGGCACTGATGAACAGGATTAGTGACCTTATGAAAGATGCCTGAGGGAGCCTGGTAGCCCCTTCCACCATGTGAGGATGCAGGAAGGTGTCACATGTAGAGCAACCCTCAGTAGACCTCAAAGCTGCTGACGCCTTGATCTTGGACTTCCCAGCCTCTAGTACTGTGAGCAATAAATTTCTGTTGTTTACGAATTACCTGGACTAACGTGTTTTGTTATCGTAGACTGAACAGACAGAGATTGCCAGTCTTTTTCGCGTGTTTTTTTTTTTTTCTTTTTGGTTCTGAATTTTCTTCATCTTAGAGGTCATGAATTAAATTAGTGATGAATAAAATAGAGATAATGAGTGAAAAATGACTTTATAAAGTACATTTGCTGCCACAGTGATCAAGAGATGCAAAAGCAGGTGAAATGAAAAAAGCAAGCAGGCAAAAAGGAGATAAAAACGAAAAGGGGGAAGAAGAACAATGGTGCTAACTGGGACCTATTTTGAGGGTTTTCTTAGTGGTTATGTCGTTACGCAGCAAGACTGCTTCACTCACTGGACAGATTTGTGTGTCGCTCATCTCTGCCTCTCCTCTTCCCCACATGCCTACGTTCAATCAGGCAGCACATCAAGTCAGCTCCAACCTCAACGCATTTCCAGAATCGTTCTCCATGGCTACCACCTGTCTCTTACATGTTCTCTCTGCTTCTGTCCTCATATTCTCTACCTTCTAGGGAATCCTCATAGAGCGGCTGCAGTGATTCTTCAAAAATATGTATCGGAGCACAAGTTCTCCACTCCAAGGTCCTTTCACTAAGTCAAACTCAAAGTCCTCACCAAGGCACATGCCTGAATACTTTCTCGTCTTTTAACTCCTACTCATCATGCAAGTTTTCTCCTTAGAAGACTCTTTCCCCAGTCCCCTGACCAGGCTAAATTCATTGGTTCTATGCTCATTCAAGGCTTCCTTTCACAATTCCCATCCCACTGATGTTACTTGCTTACTGCCTCCTTCCTGCAAAGCCCATGAAAACAGGACCTGTGCCTTTCTTGTCACTCATGTCACCAGCAGCTGGCACAGTGCCTGGCATTGAGTAGGCACTTAGTAAATAGCTGTTGAATTGAAAAGACTTCCTATTGTAACTCTAATCAATTTGCAATTGATTAGATGCAATTATCCTAGATTGGTCTGGAGGAGTTGAATGACAGAAAAACCATATGAGGAATTAATCCATTCATTAGCTCATTTCTTATTTATTAATATAGGTCATCTCAATTTGATCTAAAGGCAGGAACTTTATTAATTGTCCTATTCAGAATCCAGAAATTTGATTTTTTTCATGCAAGTTTAGTCAAGAAGCTGTATCTAGTGATCTAGATCAAATTATGATTTAGAAAAGACTACAAATAGTATACAGACCCCAAAGTGTGCAGGAATTTGCTTGCTTGTTGTATTTAAGAACAAGGTTAATCCCCATAAACTTAATACTCTAAGCTTGGTTTACTATTTCCATGGACTGGTAGATAGGCTCCTGTAAATAACTTGGGAAGAAGATAAGCAGCAACAGGTCTGACTTGGGTGTGGGGAGGAAGAATGCTTTTGGAAAAGAAATCAGGTGACTGATGACTGCCAGGTCTTCTCACAAACATGAAAAAGACACATCCCAGCAAACAACACAATAATGTTTACTAGCAGGAGAGTCCTTGTTTACGGAACGTTTTCTTCAGAACATTCCTGATGTCTAGGATTGCTCGTAGGAAACATCTAGGTTAGGTATCTATCTGGATATGAAATTGGAGGTATTTAATGACCAAAATGACCCTGTATTAGCTTTTTATTGCTGCTGTAAGTTATCTCAAATTTAGCAGATTAAAATAATATAAATTTATTCCCTTACAGCTCTCTCTTATTACAGGTTGAAAGTCCAGTATGGGTCTCCAGAGCTAACGTCAAGGTATCAGCAGGGCTGTGGTACTTGTTGGAGGTACCAGGGCAAAATCTGTTTCCTTGCTTATTCAGCTTACTTGCAGAATTTAGTCCATTATGGTTGTAGGACTGAGGTCCCTGTTTCCTGACTGGTTGTCAGCTGAGGATCTTTCCCAGCTTCTAGCAACTGTGCACATTTCTTGGCTGTTAGCCTCTCTTCTCCATCTTCAAAGCCAGCCATGATTTCTCATTCGGCTGCACTGCCCTGACTCCAGCCAAAGAACATTCTCTGCTTTTAAGGGCTCATGTGATTAGATTGGGCCCACCAGGAAAATCACAACAATTTCCCCTTCTCATGGTGCTTAACCCTATTCACGTCTGCAAAGGTAACATTTGCAGGTCACAAAAAGGTCTTTTGCCAGGTAACATTCTCAGGAATGTTGCTGGGATTAGGGTGTAGACATCTTTGGGGGCCATTACTCTGCCAACATTGCTGGGATTAGGGTGTAGACATCTTTGGGGGCCATTACTCTGCCAATGCCAGGCTCTCTGTTTGTAAGTGATGTAAATGCACACTGTTCTGTGAGGACATGTGTTAAACTGGCACAGTGCATGTCCTGACACAGCAGGAAGGACCTGGTAATCCTCTCCCTATCCAACCTGAGCCCTGTGCTTACCTGTGTCCTTGATATTATTAGAAAAGTTTGATACCTTGTAGGGTCTATGATTGGTGTGAACTCAACTCAATATTCTAAACCTTGTTACATCGCACAAATTTAATGGGTGGTCCAGATGCTGTTCTATTTGTAATTACTGATTAATTATTTTTCCTAGAAAAGCTAGCTTTGCTAGGAGCTACAAAACAGGACCAAGGTTGGTGTCTTGCCTTATAACTTAGATCACGAGAGCTCTGCTTTGCACATGTCTCTAGTGGGGAGTGAATGATGTGATACTGCTGAATTGATTAGTCATGAGGAGATTCCTTTCTGCATGTCCATGCAGAACGAAAGCATTAGAATCATCTCTCAACAAGTTGGCATTAAGTTTTCTTTCCTTGTCTTCAGAGGAATCACAAAGTAACAGGAAACTTTTTTTTTTTCTTTTTTGAGGCTGGAGTGCAATGGCAAGATCTCAGCTCACTGCAACCTCTGCCTCCTGGGTTCAACTGACTCTCATGCTTCAGCCTCCTGAGTAGCTGGGACTACAGCTGCATGACACTATGCCAGGTTACTAATTTTCATATTTTCAGTAGAGACAGTATTTTGCCATGTTGCCCAGGCTGGTCTCGAACTCCTGGCCTCAAGTGATCTGCCTGTCTAGGCCTCCCAAAGTGCTGGGATTACAGGCATGTAATCCTGTAATTCACACCCAGCCCGAAACCATTTTTATCTGGAAACCATAACTACCAAGAGAGGGAGAAAGCATCTTGTTACCCAAGGAGCCTGTCTATATCCCAGGATCCTGTGTGTTGGAGTTCTGTACTGTGTGAAAGCACACTGACAGTGGCTGAATTTCATTTCACATTTGTTTTCTGACACCCAGAACTGGACCTGCTGATTAATCCCTGCCTTACTTGAAACTTTGCTCACCTCCCTGGGGTAACTACTGCATCGTCATGGGTGTGATGTTTATGGAACCTTGGGTGATAGAAGAGCCTGGGTTGAAAGGGAGAAAGAACAACACATCCTATTTTCTATCTGTTTGCTGCTAGATCTCGTGTCCTGCTGGACAGCTGCCCTTGCAGCTCTGCTCCCTGAGTGCTGAGTGCTGACCACCTGCCTGGTGCTGTGGCTTCCTGATGCTGCACAGGAATGCAACAGCTGCCTGAGGGTGTATGTCAGGATTTTCCTCCTTCTGTAACAAATTAACACAAACTCAGGGGCATAAAATGCCGAGTTATTATCTTACACATCTGGAGAACAGAAGTCAGCCATGGGCCCACAAGCTGAAATCCAGGTGTTGGCTGTGTTCCTTTGGAGGCTCCAGGGGAGAATCTGTTTCCTTGCCTTTCCCAGCTTCTCCGCACTCCTTGGCTCATGGATCCTTTCTCTGTCTTCAAAGCCAGTGGAGACTTCCTTACGTGGCATCATTCTGACATTCTTCTGCTTCCCTCTTTCACATTTGAGGACTCTTGAGATTATAAGGATCCATCCATATAACCCAGGATAATCTCCTTATATTAAGGTCAGATGTTAGCAACCTTAATTCCACCTGCAACCTTAATTTTCTCTTGCCATGTAATTTAAGGCATTCACAGGTTTTGGGGATTAGCGCATGGACATCATTGGGGTCTGACCTACCACAGGAGGTCAGACTATTTTTTCATCATGTTTGGGCACACATTAGTACCCAAAGAAAACATGATAATCTCCTGCTTCCTTCAACCTGTCCAGGGCAAAGAAACAGGTTCAGGAAGTGTATTCAGAAGACTGTCCTCAAAGTACTCCTAGCCTCTTCTTTGAATAGTTTGATCTCAAAAGAAAAAACACGTAAAAACATTATCTGATCAATTTATCAGTTTCCTATTGATTAAATGGAATGCAATGCTACCTGATTACATTTTTTTTTAATTGTACTTTAGATTCATTTTTTTTTTTTTTTTGGGGACGGAGTTTCGCTCTTGTTACCCAGGCTGGAGTGCAATGGCGCGATCTCGGCTCACCGCAACCTCCGCCTCCTGGGTTCAGGCAATTCTCCTGCCTCAGCCTCCTGAGTAGCTGGAATTACAGGCACGCGCCACCATGCCCAGCTAATTTTTTGTATTTTTAGTAGAGACGGGGTTTCACCGTGCTGACCAGGATGGTCTCGATCTCTTGACCTCGTGATCCACCCGCCTTGGCCTCCCAAAGTGCTGGGATTACAGGCTTGAGCCACCGCGCCCGGCCTAGATTCTTAATGATTGTTTCTGTAAGCCAAGTGCTGAAGTCGTTTTCAAACATTATATATGCGAATAAAGTTCAAACTTACTTGTAACACTCTAATAGATTCTCTACAACTACCTATTGAGAAGACATCTGTATCTATATTTGCCAATGCTATCAGTTCCTACTGTGATGTCAAACACATGGGAGGAGAGGGTCTATTCACCCCCAGCTACAAAACAGTTACTGAGGCCATTCAGGATGTGCAATGGAAAGAAGGATATGGGAAAACACAGTCTTCACCAAAAGCTCATGCAGTGTGTAGGAAAGGCCATCCGTGTAGAGTACTGGAGAAGAAATATACACATATTTAAGTTGTTCTATACTGGATTTACAGAAAACAAAACAATTTCTGCAAATATATATGGAGAATAATTAACTGGTTTAGCTCTGGGTTGGAAGGTGAGGTAAGAGAGAAATACTAATTTTATTCCTTTTGTATTGTCTGATTGCTTTAAAAATTATTTTTATTTTTATTTTCTTTTTTGAGACAGGGTCTCACTCTGTTGCCCAGGCTGGAATGCAGTGGTACATTACGGGCTCACTGTAGCCTCCACTTCCCAGGTTCAAGTGATCCTCTGATCTCAGCCTTCTGAGTAGTTGGAACTACAGGTGCACACCACTGAACGCAGCTAATTTTTTATTTTTTTTGTAGAGATGGGGTCTGCCTATGTTGCCCAGGCTGGTCTTGAACTCCTGGGCTGAGGCAATCCTTCTGTCTTGGCCTCTCAAAGTGCTTCAATTACAGGTATGTGACATTGTCCCCAGCTGTTTGATTACTTTTTAAAACAAATGCATACAAAACGGTCTTTTTTTTTTTTTTTATAAAGTATTGGTGAACACGATAGAAAAGATCAGAGTAATTAGTGATGATTGCATGCTTAAAGCGGCTGACTTTATCTTTTTTCTAAATGCGTAGAGTACCCTCTTGATGGTTCTTGGTGAATAAGGGAGACAAAGCTAGAAGTTAGAGGCTCCAGTCTTTGGAAGGCATCTTCAATAAAAATATCCTTTGGGGATGCTTAATTATTCTAAGGCTAGTTGTAGATCTAATAAAGATTGCCTTTGAACGGGTTAAGTTTGGATATGCAAGAAGGCCATCTGTGAGAAGAACAGGGAGCCATGCAAGTTGGCAAAGGGAGGAAAAACTCTTTAGGGATAGGAGCAACCAGACAGGTGCCTAGGCCAGCTGTGTCTGCATTCAAGAGCCCAGGCTGGCAGCAGACAGCCCTCAAAGGTTCTGAATCTTCATCTATGGTCAGTTTTGGTCTACAAATGAGTATGAATGGCTGCATGTGACTGATTTATTTGCCTGTTGCTATAGTTTGAAGGTGTTCTCCAAATTCCTGTGTTGGAAACTTAATCCTAATGTAACAGTGTTGAGAAGTGGGAACTTTAGGAGGTGATTAGATTATAAGGGCTCTCAATAGATTAACATTGTTATCATGGGTGTGGGCTCCTTATTCCAAGAGTGGGTTTTTAAAATAAAACTGAGCCTGGCCCCCACTCACCCTTTGGCTCTCTCTTGCCCTTTCCCCTCTGCCCTCAACCATGATGGAGTAAGAAGGCCCTCACCATATGCCAGCACCTTGACCTTGTACTTCCCAGCCTTCAGATATGTAAGAAATAAATCTCTGCTCTTTATAAATTACCCAGACTATGGTATTCTGTTACAGCAGCATAAAACAGACTAAGACACCTGTCAAACAGATGATAACTTGTTCGAATGAAAAGGAGACAGAGGGACTAAACGGTGCCAATACTAATGTACTCTAGCCACAGAAAGGAAATGAAATTGGAAGCCAGCAAGAGAACAGCTTCCTACTGCCTGCTTCATCTTTAGCCCTGTTCCACAGAGAAATTAGAAACAGACCAGATAACATTCTTATCTCGAACATGTTAAAGGAATTTCAAGCAAGACAGTGTGAAGTTGAGTGCAAGGGGGATTCTTGAAGAGCAGGGAGAAGGGTGTGAATGGTGAGAGGAACGCATCAGGAATACCTCCATACCCTACCTTGGCAGGACCTCATTTTTTAATTCACTTGTAAGAAATGGAAGTATTTATTCTCCATAAGACAGCCTGTGGTACTGGAAAAGGTTTGATGTTAAATTTAAACTCTTTTATTAGCTGCCTGGTCTTGGGCAACATGCTTAACCTCATACCCTCAGTTTTTTCATCCATAAAGTGGGCTGATGTTTTGGAAGGGTTAGATGAGGTAGTCTGCAATGCATGTGAGAGCCAGACCTATAGTGGACACCCACTTCCCACTTCCTCCTTCCTCCTTGACTTCTGCTCACTCAGGCATATGTGCCCAAGCAAAGGCCAGGGGAACGTATTTAACAAAGAGAAAATAAGAATAATACATGTAAAGCATCTAATGCCATGCACAGAAGGCTATCCTGGTACTCAGCGAATGCCACAGTAGCTCTGGGAAGGGTGAACCTCTTTTTCCTGGCTTTATTTTCCCATGAAACTCTCCAAGACTTCCCCTACCCTTTCTACACACTTGCTCCCCTGTACTAGTTTGCTAGAGGTACATCTAGGAGATGTCAACATGACCACAAGCTGGTGGCTTAAGCAACAGAAATATATTGTTTCACAGTTCAAGATCAAGGGGTCTGCAGGGTTGCTTCTTTCCGAGGGTTGTGGAAAAAACTCTGTTCTGGGCCTGTCTCAGCTTCTGGTGATTTGCTGGCAGTATTTGACTCTTTTGCTTTATAGGAGCAGGACCCTGATCTCTGCCTTCATCTTCATGTGATGTTCTCCCCCATTAGTGAGTGTCTTTGTGTCCAAATTTCCCATGTTTATAATGACACCAGTCATATTGGATTGGAATCCACCCATTAGACTTCATCTAAACTAACTATATCAGCAATGATCATATTTCCAAATAAGGTCACATTCTTCAGTAGTTGGGGTTAGGACTGCAAAATGTGAATTTTGGAGGGAGGCAGAATTTTACCCGTAACAGCCCCCAGTGAGGAGAGTGAATCATTTGACTGGTGGGTGATGAGCTCTGGCATTGGCTGAGATTTTGCACTTGCCGGAGCTAAGCTATATCGCGGCACCAGGGACTGTGGGAGGCAGTGATGTGGGGTGTGTTTGTCAGTTTTTCAAATCCCAGGTTTTCTAGAGGAGCAGTCCCAAGTCTACACCAGCTAGGGGTTTCTATGAGTAGATCCTTAGCCTGCCATCTGGCAGAAGTTAGAAAGCTATGATCTCCACCCAGCATTCTCACCAGTAAACAGACTATTTAATTTCCATTTGTCTGTTTTTGCTGTCTCATTTTCAATTAGTCCTAAACTTGGGAGAAGAAAAGGGTATGTTTACTGAGCCCCTGGATCTTAACCTATGAATTTTAAGGAGGCATCAGGGAGGGAACAGAGGCTCGGGGAGCTCGGGAAGGTTTGGGAAGTGGCCTGAGCTGCCTCCGCCTCTGGTCCACGTGCAGGCTGCCTGACCAGAGCCTGGTCTCTGCATCTGGACTTGCCTCCTGCTTCCTCTCAGTACCCATCACATGTTCTTCTTGTATCCTGGGGCACAAAGGGCTGAGTGAGTCTCGGTAAGGGTTACTGTGGCCACCGACAAAGGAGATGTCAAGGCCTTGGGGCTCTTCCTTTGGGTCCACAGAAATGGAGGCAAAGAAGGAGGTCTCAGTGGACAACAGGTATCCTGGGAGCTGGTGGGAAGAAGCTGTATTTCTCTCAAGGGATCATCATCTCACCCCTTTTCTGGGGGAAGGTCCTCTACCCAAGCTAAGATGATCTAGGAGACAAATGTTGCTTTACTGGGTGGGGTTCCCAGCTCCTGTTGGCGGACAAATTTTTCTAAGGAAGTCAATGTGTGTAGGGTGCTATGCTCAAGATGCACAAGAGGACCCAGTGCTCAGCCCCCGGCTCTCCCCTTATCATTCCCTATAGCTCTGAAGACTGTCATTATAACTGCATGATGGTTGCCTCAGCAAAGACAGTGGTCTAGGGCCAGCAGCCAACAGTTTCCAATCGATCAGACTCTCCGCCAAGCAATTTATGTGCATGAATGCGGGGCCAGGATCTGGGTGAGGAATGTGAGGCTCTCATCTCAGTGCAACATTTAAAGGAGTGCTAAAGAAAGTATTAATTATGATAAGCAATGTATGTATTTTATAACAAAATATACATTATATAAAATTATCATCTTAACCATTTTTAAATGCACAGTTCAGTAGGGCTAAGCACATTCACAAAGCTGTGCTGAAGAATATTTTAATGCAATATTTTTCCATCAAAATCAAAGCAAAAACATCTATGATGAAAATATTACCAAAAATTTAAGCTAAAGGCGGGATCTAATCCTGCACAGCTGAGCCTCTCTTGCCTCACCCTGCCCCAGCCCTACATGACTGGCCCATCCCTCTTTACTTATGAAGAAACTGAGGCTCAGAGAGGCTACCTCAGTGACCCAAAATCACACAGCCTGTGGATTTCCATTCAGACGCAGATGTGGATGCCTGCTCCTCTGAGCTTGGATGTTATGCCTGTCCATATCACACCCATCTCAAAGACAGTGGCAACTAACTCAAGCTCCTAGTGCAGCACCTATGACCCAGGCCAGGATCTGCAAATGGCCAGTGCTATCATGGATCCTCTTGTCCTTCTGCCAGCATCACCCTCTTCTCCTCCTTGTCCCTGCCCTGCCTCTCTAATCTGCTCTCCACCCTGCCATAATGGCTGCATTTGTATAGCAAGAGGAGCCTCGTGTCTCTTCCACCCACACTTCCATGGTTCCATATGGTCTATGAAAATCAAGATACCTGCTCCAAATGACCCTCCTTTGCAGACACTCTTAATAATCAGCTTCCAATAGGCTTTTCTCCTCTCCATCCCTCCCTGCCAACCACGTCCTGGCCGGCCATACTGAGCCACCTGTGTGTCCCCAGACATGCCTCATGTTCCTCCTGCAGGTGGATCTTCTGGCCCAGAACATTTCTCTGCACCTTCACTGGCAAACTCTCCTTTTTCCCCAGGACACACTCTGTGGTGCGTTCCTAGAGCTCCTCAGGTAGCATCCAGGGTTCCCTCATCAGGGACTGTCGGGCGCTTCGGCACGAACTGTTTCTGTCGGGCACTTCGGCACGGACTGTTTCAATGACACTAAGTATCCCCACAATGTGCCACAGTTCAGGTTTCCTCCTCTTCTGTGAGACCACGACTGTCATGTCTTCCTCATCTGTGTTTCTGTGGTGCCTAGCAAAGTCCTGGGCACATACTAGAAATTCAGGATATGCTTGTGTGGAATAAAGACATGATACATTTTATCTAAGCTGTTGATTTAACCCTGGGTCAATAAGGAGAGGATGAGATGGCTATGGCTGCTCCAGTTATCTAAGGGAGGGGGCAGACTGGTTGAGGGGTCCAGGGCTGACAGGCTGACTCCAAGAGGGCAGTGTCATGGGAAAAGCATTCCGTCCATATTCTGAAAGCCCCGGCTTGAATCTTGGTTTGTGGCTTTCTACCAAGGGCTCCAGGGTAAACTGCTACACCTCTCCAAGCTCCAGTTTTTTCTTATTTAAAATTGGGAAAAAAAAAACAAACCCATAACCTATCATCTATGATGTTATCCTGAGAATTACGTGAAGATTAGAGGTATTAAAGAGTTATTCTGTCCACAAAGCACTAAAGTGATATTATTCATTGATTTTTTAACTGTGCTGAGAAGCACAGTCTAATGGCTTCCTTCAGATGAGGTGGTTGAGGAATTCAGAATCATAAAAACCAAGGGCAATGTGAGCACACTGTGAGGACAAAATGTTCTAAACAGGTTACTGAGGCCGTCCAAAGGAAAAGATATTCTGCTGTTAGATAAAACTAATTGATTTGGTGGTTTCATTGAACAGAATTATCAGCAACACACATACTGGAAAACAAGCAGTTATGTGGCTCTACCCAAGAAATTAACCTCATGTGGAAACTGGGGATGACGAAAGTGAACTCAGTTATCTCTCCAACTGGGAGGATTTTATGAATAACCAGGAGAGTGAAAGCTTCCTTGCTTGGTGGTGATTTGTGCAGGACAGTTATTTGGCATGTGGCCCAGCAGAAAAAGAAGGGCCATTCGTCAATTCACTCATTCACTCATTCATTCAGGTCGGAGCTACTGATTCGGGTTCTACAAGGTGCCAGATGTTGTTTTGGGGAAAGACAAAACTGATACCAATCAAAGATATGATCATCGCCTATGGGAGCATGGCGCTTGCAAAGTGACTGGCCTTAAATACCCAAGCACACAGGCAAGAATATCCCTCCAAATTGTGAGAAGTTCTGGATCAAAGCCCAGGATGAATTTATACAGACCGGACATGTCAAGGAAGGCCTCTTACAACAGGAGACGTTTAAGGTGGGATATAAAGGTAGTAAGTCCTCCAGGTGCTGACAGTCATGTGTAAAGGCCCTGAGGTAGAAAAGACCTCAGTGTACAGAACAGTCGAGAAGAGGCCAGTATTGCAAACACATTGAAGGAGGAGTGGAGGGGCCCCATGTGAGGCTGGAGTGTTGCTAGGTGGAGGGGTTTGTTTCTGTTGCGGGTTGGGTCTGCCTGCAGGCAGGTGCATCTGGGCTTGGGGGTCTACGGCACTCCTTAGCCTTTGTCTTCACCTGGATTAAAGTCTTCATAGCTCATTAAGTTTTAAAGACAGAGGAAGAAGCTTCCAGGCCCAGTGAGGCGAGAAGCAAGGGGAGCCCATTCTCCAGCAGCGTTCCTGGCCTCGTGGTGCTTTGGTGCTGCCTTTCTGGGCTGCTGCCCCCTTCTGTCCCCATGGGAGTGGGAAGTTGCTCAGACAGGCAGCCCAACCTTCCTAAAGCCTCTGTGTTAGCTCTGGGGATCCCGGCCAGGTGCCTGAGAGAAAACAGGAGGCTATTCTGTCTCAGTGATCTCCCCTCAAACAGGAATGCTCCCTGGGGAATCCCAATAAGCCCCGGCATGGGTGAACCAGTTACCGCAGGAGCTGGCAGAGGACTCTCTGCTTCATCTGACTCTTAATCTATTTCAGATGCTTAGGAGTGACAGGGGTCAAGGACAAATGACATTTATAAGCCAGGATGAGAGTGCTGCCTGCAAAGGAGAAATCAGTAAAGTTCCTTTGTGTTCTAGGAAGAAACTCAGCGCTGCTTCCGTGCACGTAGGGAGAAGCGCTGCCCTTCAAGCCCCATCAGATTCTGAGCAATATGATAGGCCACACACCACGCCTCCTGGCAGGCCTCAGAAGGACACGATGCTTTTGCTTCCCTGAAACCATAATTTTTTGCAGTAAGCTTCATTTCCTGCAACACCTGACTCTAACTTGTGCAAAATAGCTCTGTGAATGGTAAGTACCCATCAGGGTGACAACGCTTTCCTTCAGCAGAACCCTCATGTGTTTATATAAATTAGCCTGCAATTAGCAATTACATCGTTGTTTCAAAATAAGGGCAGGCAACATGTAACCCCGGGAAGAACAATGGTCCGGACATGAAAGTCCAGACAGGACTATTATGGAGAATTATGGGGGATGATTAATCGGCTGGCCTCTTCCTGGGCATGGCTATTCTCACATAAAATCTTTGTGCTAACGCAGCTACTTTCTGTAATAAGTTACCTTAAGAGAAGTGTAATTAGCTGTTGGGATTCATTAGCCCCAGTCAGTGCATCATCACTACAACAGCTTCCTTGCTAGTTTACTGCTTGTTAACGGGGAGTGATGATATATTTGTGCCTTTACGGAATGATAGTGAAGGACGCAGGGCTAACCTGAAGTCCTGGGGGTCTGTCCTTCTGCGTAGCAGACTGAAAAACTGAAAATGATTTTATAATACAGAGGAAAAGCTCAGTGTCCAGAAAAGCCAGTGTGGAAGGCTGTCAACCTGTTCACACATATTATTACTCAATGTTGCTTCTTCGCTTAAATCTGTTGGAGGCAAGAACATGTCGACCAAGCATGAAACCTGGACAGGGCTGTCTTCTCGTTCGCTTTTCCCTGCTTTAGGAAATTTTGTAGTGGGTACTTCTAGAAGCTTCTGTCAGCTTAGAATAAGAACTAACAAGACTAGAGGAGTAATGACTTTTACTTTCATTTGCTTCTCAATTCTGTTTCCAGAATGAGCAATTGGCTTTCTGGGAGATAATGAAGATCCATCCCAGAGAGGCAGCCGGGGGCCCCACGAGGCTGTGCAGGAAGGCAAGTGCTAGTTTTCTCTGCTCACCCCAAAAGCACCTCTGGTTCCTATGAGCCCCCCGCACTGCTGTTGAGTCAGTGTGCAGAGACCCCGGCTCTCACTCTTGTACAGCACAGCTGTGCAGGGCAATGGAGAGGAACCCAGGGAAGCAGACCTCCTGCTCAGCCTCCACCCCACGGAGACCATCAAGCCTCGCTGTGTGAATCCTGGAGGACTTCTCCACTGGCCGCTCAGTGACAGGGCAAAGTCATTATCCTGGGAAAGGGGGCCAAACAGCACAGAATGGCACATGGAGACTTTTCTACTCTCTCATTTGAAATATAGTCTTAGTCAACTAGAGGAAAACTAAATTTTATTTCAAATATTCTTGGTTAATTAAGGACCAACCAGTCTCAAGAAAAAGAGCATGTGGGACCACCATAATGTAGAGATGCGTGGTGCAGCACAAAAAGCATCGAGCTCTGCACGCTGACATCAGGTGGTAGCAGGCGGTGAGGCCTCTGAACTGCTGCCTTCTTATTTTTTTTTTGAGGGGGAGTTTTGCGCTTGTCACCCAGGCCGGAGTGCAATGTGCTATCTCAGCTCACTGCAACCTTTGCCTCTGGGTTCCAGCTATTCTTCTGCCTCAGTGTCCTGAGAAGCTGGAATTACAGGCGCCTGCCACTACGCCTGGCTAATTTTTGTATTTTTAGTAGAGACGGAGTTTCACCATGTTGGCCAGGCTGGTCTCGAACTCCTGACCTCAGGTGATCTACCTTCCTCGGCCTTCCAAAGGACTGGGATTACAGGTGTGAGTTACCGCATCTGGCCTGAACGGCTGCCTTCTGAGTACCTTTCATGCCTCTCATTGCTGATGTTTCGCTGCCTCCAAAGGATCACAACTGCGAGCTGGAGATCTTCACTGAGGTTCATCAACAGGGGCTTGCCCCGTGTGGACTTCGCTTGCTTTGTGAGCTGTACCAACTCAATGGTTGTTTGGCTCAACTTTGGTAAATGTCAGTTTTATTTATTTTCAAATAATGCCACTTTGAAAAGGGAAAGAATAAACAGCATGAAAATAGATGTGATAAAGTGCTGGAGAGGCTGGGTACGTAAATGGTAAATGAAGGTGTTTGGTATGCTCTTTCTTCCTCAATTTATGGTTAATAGATTTGTTTGCTTCATCTCCAGAAATGTTACATCTTATGCAATATAATATAATTTGGGAGTCAGCAGGAAGAAAAATTATATTTTTAATATCAAGAAGTTATGAAGGATTTAAAGAATGAACTAGCTTTTTATTTATCAGGAAGCTAATACCCTGTACTAATGTTTTATAGAAACACTATTAAACATCATTTTATACCAACTGAGAATTAACAAAAGTTTTTCACTGAATTTCTTTTAAAGTGAGTAATTTGTTTGTACTAATGGAAAAATCCAGATATTCATGTCTTCATAGAAAGAATGACTCTTCATTCACATTGAAAAGATAAAATTAAATATTTGCTTGTCCTTTTAAAAGAAGCCCATATTTGCAACCACATTATAGGATACATAAGTTATAGTAGGAGTGTTCAAAGTTTTATAATTAAGTAGATCGAACTTTGCAGAAATAAGTGATGAAAACTTTAAAAGGGAATAGCATGATGGGGGATTTTATATTAATCCTTTATATTTAAGGAAAAATCATTATACCCACAGTATTTATAGCTTAGGAAACTATAACAGTGTTTGGGAAGAAATTATCCCCATTACTATTTAATGGAACAAAAATGCCAGGAAGAACTTTGGATAATGATAAAGGCCTTCTGAAAGAAATGAAAAATAAGGGTTTTTCAAACCTTTCCTAATGGAAAAGACAGGGCACATGCAAAATCCTGAAGTGATGAAAAGCTCACGGGCTACAAGATAGAAACTTTAAGCCAGCTTCAAGTAAAAAGTTTTTATACGTAAAGAAAGAATGTGTTAGTAAGAGAGACGTAAATCAGACACAGAGATATTGAAAAAAGAAATGTTGTCTTCTGGGGCATTCATTAGGGAAACGTATCCCAATTTGTCCAGTCTGGGGCATATAATGTGGACCTAGATGCATCAGGCTATCTTAATGATATTATGCAGGAATTTCAACTGCAAACTCCATGGATTCTTCTAACTTTGTAACCAAGTGCAAAGCATTACCTTTTCTATGTATGAATATGTTTAGATAGATACACACTTACCATTTGTGTTATAACTGTCTACAGTACTCAGGACAGTGTCATGCTATATAGGCCTATAGCCTAGGAGCAACAGACATAGCATACAGCCTAGGGTGTGTCATAAGCCCTATCATCTAGGTTTGTGTAAGTGCACCCCATAGTGCTTATGGTGTTTGATAAGAATGAAATTGATTCAAGATTCATTTCTCAGAACAGCTTCCTGTTGTCAAGCCATGCATGACTCTAGAAAGCATATCTCTTTCTGACTGGGTGGGAGGAAGTGAGTTGGATGTGCTGGGGTTGCACCAGCAACACAGACCTAAGTCCTCGTCACTGGTGGGGCTCCTGAGATGGGCAGCCAACTGTCCTTTCTGAGGAGTTCCCAAGATCACCTTACTCCTATCCACCCCACTGAACTCTGTTCCCTCCCATTAAAGAGGACCGTCACTGTTGAGCCCTGACTCAATAAAACCATGTCACATCTCTGCTAGACACACTGATTAGGAGAGAGTTGCCTGGCCAGGAGCTTCCTCTGCTCTCAGACCAGGTGTGGGAAAATGGGGTAGAGTAGGGTGAGTGGTGAGTGTCTCATCTGTTCCCATGTCCACACAGAGTCTTTCCCCTTTTCAAGAACCTGGATTAAGAGTGCTGAATTCTAATGACCAGTGACGATGAGCTTTTTTTTCATGTTTCTTGGCTGCATAAATGTCTTCTTTTGACACGTATGTTTATTGCGGCACTGCTTACAGTAGCAAAGACTTGGAACCAACCCAAAAGCCCATCAAAGATAGACTGGATAAGGAAAATGTGGCACATATACACCACGGAACACTATGCATCCATAAAAAAGGATGAGTTCATGTCCTTTGCAGGGACATGGATGAAACTGGAAACCATTATTCTCAGCAAACTGACACAAGAACAGAAAACCAAACACCGCATGTTCTCACTCATAGGTGGGTGTTGAACAATGAGAACACATAGGGAACATCACACACAGGGGCATGTCAGGGGGTGCAGGGCTAGGGGAGGGATAGCAGGGCGTGAGGGGATTAGGGAGGGATAACAGGAGAAATACCTAATGTAGATGACAAGGGGATGGATGCAGCAAACCACCAAGGGATGCATATACCTATGCAACAAACCTGCAGGATCTACACATGTACCCCAGATGTATAATAAAAATAAATAAATAAATAAATAACCTGTTTACTCTGAAAAAAAAAAAAAAGAAAAAAAGAGTGCTGAATTCAGCCTGGTATATTGGCTCATGCCTGTAATCCCAGCACTTTGGGAGGTTGAGGCGGGAGGATCACTTGAGGTCAGGAGTTCGAGACCAGCCCGGTCAACATAGTGAAACCCCATCCCTACTGAAAATACAAAAATTATTTGGGCGTGGTGGTACATACCTGTAATCCCAGCCACTCATAAGGCTGAGGCAGGAGAACTGCTTGGAGCTGGGAGGCGGAGATTGCAGTGAGCCGAGATCACACCACTGCACTTCAGCCTAGGCAACAGAGCAAGACTCCTTCTCAAAAAAAAAGAAAAGAGAAAAGAAAGAAAGAAAGAAAAAAGGAGTGCAGAATTCAGCTGACACATGCCCTTCATCCCAAGACTGGGGTGAGCTAGTTTGGGGCTCATGATACAACACTTCAAAAATACTTTTTCAAAAAGATTTTTTTAACAGATGAATAATATTGGCAGCCAACTGAACTTAACATAAAAACAGTAATAACTCCTCTTCTTACCTGTGGCTAATGAAAGAGTAAGCCACATAAAATAAATGTCCTTGGAGCTTTGCAGCCAGAGTGTGATTATCATTAACATTACTTTGTGAAGGGGCTTTTTTCAAGGTCACTCTAGAATTAGAGGCACCACGGGACCAAGCGCTCATCCATTATATGGGTTAAAATGACTAATTGAGAGTCTGAGTTTAATTATAATCATAAGCAAAGGCACAGTGCAGATACTTTGATGGGCTTAATAACGTTCTTATGTATACAAAGATAGATGTAAAAAATTAGGGTTGTATATTGTTGTCCTTCAGGACAAGATGCTGAAGTAGGAATAGAATAATAAACATAAATGAATGACTCAGCGGCACCAGGAAATGAGCTGTGCAAGTTAGCAAGCTAGCCTTATGAACATACTTCAGCTGGAGATAAAGTCCTAAGTACCCATGACTAAATACAATGCGACTATATAGGAGGGCAGATCGCAGTTGTTTTTTTGAGCTAGCTGCTAGGTTACAAGGTAAAAAAGAATGCTCTGCAAGCTTTTACCCACAGTTCACCCTGAAATAATGATAACGACCACGATGCGATCTTTAGGATATTGATCGGCGATACTTTAAATGGGAAATGCAGTCATGTTTCACAGAAAATCCAGAAAGCATCAGGTCTGTACACGGCTGCTAGAGTCGACATCCTTAAATGATACTGATATCATGTCACATCCCCTAGTATCAGAAAAATACATGCACTGTTCAGAAGCTAGTTCAATGTCGGGAGGAAAAGGAAAGGTTGGCTCACAAATGAGAGCAGAACACACAGAAATAAAAACAGAGAAACATCTCCGATCTGGGTTGTTTGTTCAGTGTGTGGGCACTATTTGGGGACAGGCGGCATCTCTGAGTTGTCTGCCTCCTCCTCTTCTCAGCGCTGTGTCCTCAGGTGGCTCCCTGGCTTCCTGGCTTAGCAGGCCCTCTGTTGTTTTCTTATTGGAGTGACCATAACGGATTCCTTGGGCTGTCAGAACAGAGTGCCCCAAACTGGGTGGCTTAAAACAACAGAAATGTATTACCTCACAGTTCTGGAGGCCAGAAATCCAAAATCAAGGTGCCAGCAGGGCTGTGCTCTCTCTGAAGGCTCTTGGGAAAAATCCTTCCCTGCCTCTTCCTAGCTCCTGGTATTGCAGCAATGCTTAGTTTTCCCCTGACTTGTGGCTGTAACACTGCAAACTCTGCCTCTGTCTTCAGAAGCCCTTCTTTCCTGTGTGTCTCTCTGTGCGTATGTCTCTTTTTGTAAGATGACATTCATTGGCTTTAGGACCCAGCCTTATCCAATATGACCTGATCTTCATTAACTAATTATATCTGCAATGACCCTATTTCCAGATAAGGTCACATTCTGAGGTTCTGGATGAATAGGAATCTTGGGGGAACATTTATTCAACACACCACAGTGACTTCAGCCAACATGAGCTTGTCCAGGGTGGAGCCAGCTCAATGTTCCCTGGATAGTGTTCAGGCAGGCCATGGTCCCTCAATACATGCTTTTGGTTGAAGGTGATAGTTACAGCGCCACAGGCTAAGAGAGGGATCTGATCACACAATGTGCAAGGAAACAACAGTGAGTGTGAAACTGAATCTGTTTCAAGGTCTGAACCTCACTCTATGAAATTCACTTCCCTGAAGGACTCCTTAGTCATAAAACAAAGCAGAGAAGACTAACAAAATAACCTAGCTTATTCTTACATCCTAAGCTTCTCCAACATTTTGCCACATTTGTTTGGGACCATATTTTAAAATGTTTTTTTTTTGTTGTTAAAAATTGATGCTCGAATCTGGCAGAACTGGAGCAAAAGGAACAACTAGCAAATGGGAAAGAAATGAAGAAGGGGAGTGTCAGTGTGCCTAAGATGGGGTCGGGGGGGGAGTGTGAGAAAGAGGTAGTGGAGGCAGTGCGTAGAGATGAAGCCCTTACCTTCTGATCACCCATAGTTCTAGCCCCCACACCCCTCCTCCCCATCCGCCTAGAGTCCCACAATCTAGCTGCCATCATTCTTACCAACTCAGGCGTCCAACAAATTTAAGAGATTTTTTCCCCATTTATATCCTTTTTCCTCAGTGACAGATAGATACTCCAGGAACACATAGACAGGTCTGCTTTTTAAAAATTCCATTTCTGGTCCCCAAATGAATTTTAAACAAAAAAGGACTAAGGGCATTAACTTTTCATTTTATATTTCATACGTGCTTAAATTTTTGCTATGTCAACATGATATATCCTCCCATGAAGATTTTCCATTCCTTTCTAAAGAAGGCAAAGCAAGTGTCTCCTCTCTTTTGAATGTTCCCTGTGAAGGTGCCTCCTTCACTAGCCTGGGACCTGGAGGTGGTAGGGAATGGGGTGGGGTTGGGTCATGAGGTGGGGACAGCCACCGATATTGGTACAATATCCAGCGCCTAAAGGAAAGCCTGAAACAAGGCAGAACCTATTAAGCCTGCATGAAACTGTCTAAAGAGAGAATAGTGTCAGCTTGTGATTCTGGCCAAGATTTAGGCATATTTTACTGACTTAAATTTATCTTTAATAAGCTTTTGGACATTTAAGAGTAACATAATTTGCATTCACAGATTTAAAATGAAAAGGTGACCTCTTTAAAAATAGTAATTCCTTAAATTCTTAACTTTGGCTCCCACCCTGAAATAACATAAATAAGACTGAATCCTGCTAGGAACAAAAATCAAGAGTAATGATTTTCAACAATATGACCTGATGAATTTAGCTGTACTTTCCACATACTCCTTCTGCTGGATTTCCAAGCTATACCAGTTTAGGAAATAGTATTCTAGGAAAAACAGTTTTATTTTCTTGGATGTTTTATTTTCTTTATATATCTCTGAAACAACAGCTAGAGAAGCAAACTAAAAACATTAACTCATCTTAAGGTCATCGGCAAAAGAAGAAAGGAGTCTGAGTACTGGAAAAACGATGTCAACATTATTATCTAGAAAATTCCTTAAAATACAGTCTTATCTTAAAACACAAAAAGGCACCCATAGCTCTAGTTGTCTACATGAAGATTAAAGGCGGAGGTGAAGAGAAGAGACTTGCACTGAGCTGAGTAGCTAGCGCTGTCCAAGGTACCTACACACTCCCCCCAGCAGGAAAGAATTTCAGGTAAGAAGCGAGAGGGAGAAGAAAACTGGCATTTAAAAGCCAAATGATGTTGGCCATGTGGGTGCCACTACATTTATTTCTGGGAGCAAATTTAAGGAACCAACAGAGAGGAAAGCGTTGCCCTGTCAGCAGTTGGTGGTGGTTGTGCATTGTTTTAAGCACAGATCTGTCAGCAGTCTCCTATCTGATAACTTTGTATGTCCTCTCTCTGTGGTAGGGTGGGAATGGTCTGAAACCAAACTCAGAATGTGGCTCAAGTCCTGGCTTCACGACTTACTACACATGGGCTCACTGGGCTTACGATGCATATGAGAATCAACAATGTATCTGAAGCAGAAATTTCAGGCCCCTGGAAGACAGAGATTTTATGAATAATAACACTAATTTTAATTTTATTAAAAAATCTAGTCTCTATTGATGGTGCATCTCAAACTTCCCTAGAGTCCTTTCAGCACTGGGTACAGAGTGCTGGCCACTCCTACCCGCCATGACGCTTCCCCGTTGCATCCTCTCCATGCGAAGCACAATCTCACCTGACCTTTAAGCCTTTTTGGACCACAACTGGCTGTCAGCCATTTCTTCACCAGTTTTTCCTCCTGTACTGCCATGATCATAACACTAAAATGCCACTAGGCTGTTGTGCTGAGGCTCACTGGGTGAGTGTCATTTCTTCCACTCAGTTATGACTTTCTGCAGGGCAGAGGCTGCCCTATCTCAGCCTCTTTAGCCCCTTACGGCAGGTGGTCAGCAAAAGCTCCTGGCGTAAAACTGCTGCGTGGCAGAAGCAGCACAGGAGGTCATTTCTTTAATCTGAAGAAAGATCTTGGCTTTGTTGGAAAAATGAAAAGTGTAAATATACTTGCATACTAAAATCTAAAGTCTTCTATCATGATGTGGACATCTGTGACTGTTCTGGTGTCACAGATGTCGATATGACAAACTAAACCAAATGGCATCACTTTTTGCTTCTTAGTCTGGCCAGCAGCAGAAGCAGCAGCAAATGTTGAGCTTCTGTATGTGTGAATAGAGAAGGACGCGGAGTCATTCTGGTCTCACTAAACCGCTCTGGCATCACAACCCAGACCTTAAACTCAGCCAGATGATGTATAAAGGGGAACCGTGAGCCTACACTGGTCTATCTTCTTCATCTACTTTTTTTTTTTTGAGATGGAGTTTCGCTCTTGTTACCCAGGCTGGAGTGCAATGGCGCGATCTCGGCTCACTGCAAACTCTGCCTCCTGGGTTCAGGCAATTCTCTTGCCTCAGCCTTCCTGAGTAGCTGGGATTACAGGCACGTGCTACCATGCCCAGCTAATTTTTTACATTTTTAGTAGAGACGGGGTTTCACCATGTTGACCGGGATGGCCTCAGTGTCTTGACCTTGTGATCCACCCGCCTCGGCCTCCCAAAGTGCTGGGATTACAGGCGTGAGCCACCGTGCCCGGCCCCTTCATCTACTTTTTTATCAAAGGATGTAAAATGTACTTTCATAAAGGTGGTGGCCTACATCCTTTCAAAGACAAAGAAGACATACTTATGCTATTATATTAATCAGAGAGCATTTTAATGGACAGAGCTAGCCATGTCCTTATTGACTATAATAGCTTCTGAGGCACTTCCTTCTGCAGTCTTCACTAGGGACCCTGACACTCTGAAAGTAGGGAATGCTAGGAAGGGAAAAACACTTTTAAATAGTTATAAATAAGTGAAATAGAAAAAAAAATCAGGCATGAGAGTTCAGAAGTGCCTACAATTTTAGCTTTGGAGGAGTTATACTTCTTTTGGTTGGACAGACGTTTTCTAATGGATAACAGAATTTAAGGGGTTACAGAATGGATGCCTCAGCAGGGGGTTTCAGAGAACTGTATACTTGGCATATGGTAGCACCTATCCAGAGAAATCATGTCAGATGTTCATGATTTCGTGACTTGGATGAAAAGCAGAACTGTCAGAGGATTCCCATTCCTGCCTATGAATGCATGTAGATGTTCGTGAAGGCAGGCTCTTATCTTGCCCTGTGCACACACATTCACACAAACACATACCTCCCCTCTCAAGACTGGAGGCTGAGAGCATTGTGATGAATACTCATGAGATGATGATTATTAATGCAACTGAGGTGATTTTGTTCCTTCTCAGTACGGACTGGTTGTTATACCTAGAAACTGATCAACTATAGGAGAAGTGGCAGTTTTGAACCATTCCAACCAAAGCAATCCTGTATGTTTTACTTTTGAAATACAGATTATTCAGCCAGGTATTTTAATCACTCCTTTTGCCCCTATCCCATCAACTTCATCCCGCAGAGATTTCCAACTTTGGTACAAAATACAACACCCTCGGGAGCACAGTTTCTAAAGTTTAGAAGAATTACATCTTGATAACTACTTTCCTTCCTAAGAGCAGAAAATAAACAAGACATAAAGTTGATTCTAAGAAATCTCAATAGATTCCTGAGGGATGGATAATTTTTGTGAGAATGCATCAGGAGAGAATTACAACACATTTGCTGCTTTTACTATTTAAAAAAAACCATTTAATACAACAGGCCTTATTAAAGAGCTATTTCTAAGAATTGTAGGTTGTTAGAGAATTTTTAAAAGGAGAATATTTTTTAAAATAGCTACTTGTGACATTTAACCAGATCCCTCTGTATCTGTTATGGACTCTGCCCAACCAGTCAGCCTGCCTGGTTGTTCTGTATGCATGATATAATGTGAAAGTACCGAGAGCTACTGTTTTTGGCCAAAGAAAATGACTTATTTTCGGTTGGAATAAAAATGTTTGTTTTTCACCGTAGACCTAAGAGATCATGTGAAAGAAGTCTAACATTGACTAGGTAGAGGAAAATATCTACATGACTTTATTACCGGGTTAGAAATATCTTTTACTAACTTCTTATATTCCATTGTCACATCAACATTCATCTTTTCAGAATGGTCCAATCCTCAGCAAAAGAGCCATTAAAGTTATGGAAAGAGACAGCGTCTGGCCAGGGGAAGATGGTGGGAGGAGGTACTTGTGACACAGGACTCACCTTAGGCACCCGGTGGCGTTACGCAGCACCTGTGATGAATGCAGCTGTATTTTCCGATCATCCTGAAGAGGCGAATTTTCCCAGCCTGAGTGGGGGATAATCACTGCGTTGGTCAGTACTGCCAGGGCATCCTGGATGATTGGCATTTTGAGTGCATCACATGAGGAGAGGTTCCAGAGGACTCCTGCAAGAGACACACAAAAGGAGCTTTTGGGTGGCCATGAGTTTTTCTCATTTCAAAACTGTCTTCCTTACTTGAGTTAATGGCACTGGCAGGAAGGATTAAGACACCGTGGACACACATCCTAGAGTTTGCCCTTAATTTTAGAACATTTGTGTGAACCCATTAAAGGCATTCTGTGAAAAATCTGATGAGTGAGCAGAGGAATCGCGACATGATTGTCTTTATCTCCTCATGAAGCATAATCAAGCTTGAGAGGTCTGATTGAACTGAGGCTATCAACAACGCTTCTGTTCCATTTTCACACAATGGACTCAAGTTGCTAAATTCTAACCAAGACCAAAGGGATGTGAAAGTTATTTGAAATGGACAATTAGAGCATCTTTGTCTTACCCAAGAACTCAGTGTGCACATGTGATTGCTATGAAAGCTAAGTGCTTTCATAAATAACCAGCTACCATGGTTAGGACCTTATGAGAAGCCAGCATCAGGTCAGATGACAACCAGCTCAACAAGCAATTTAAACTGTGCTCCCTTGTGACAGTTTTGTCGGCTTTTCTCTGAAAGCAATGCTCATGGAGGACCTACAGAATGTTCCTCCTTAAACAATGACAAAGGGAGCAGTGGGAAGAAGAGGGCATGTCCACAATGAACAGAATGTCACAGTAATTCATGCAGGCAGAGCAAAGCAAAATGTTAAGGACAAATAGAACATTTTAGGCTTATAAATATTTTTTTAAATTGAGACATTCTAGAAAAGGTCATAAGCATTGCATATATATTACAACATCATTTGAAAATGCTTTTAAATAATTGTTCTTTTTTGCTTAGAACAGTACAAATAAAGAGAAAAAGGAACAGAGAATAACATTCTATTTTTCTTTGAAAGAAAGCCTGTATATGCCCTCAACCTAAACAGGTACCACCATTGCAGATATTGGAAATAAAATACTATAGTTGACTTTAGAAACAGAACTTCTAGCTTACGTGCTTAATAAGCTTTCAATACATTTTAATGAAATGAGATTTTGTTCCATCTACTGTGTTCTGTACAGAACAAACAACATATTTATTTCCAACAAATAAAATTTGTTTTATTGGTTCCTTGCATTGCACATGTTGAACTGTCCAAGGACATTAATAATACAAATCTGGCCGTTAATAACTAAGTAAGTGACTATAAAAATAAAGTGACTATCAAGTTCAATAAAATGTGACTACAGAGACAAAACTCAATTGTTTTTAGAAATAACATTTACTGGAAATTTTATTTAAGTGAATGCAAAGGAAACAAAATGATTTTAGTTCCTGGCAGGCATAAAGCCATCCTTCAGTACAAGGGGTTAACTTGAAGGAAATCTAGTTTGTTTGTTTTTTTATGAATAAAGTCTAATTGAAGCACAGCCATGTCTGTTCATTTCTAAATTTTTATATCTGCTTTTGTCCTATAAAGGAAAAGTTGGGTGCTAGTGACAGAGACTATGCAGCCCACAAACTGTAAACAATTTACCAACTAGCCCCTTACAGAAAAACTTTGCTCACCCTTGCTTTAGTAAATGTCACCATTTTCTATGCACTTTTGTTTGTGCTTGTATTAACATTAGTATCCTAAATCGAGTACACAAAAAATCCTCAATGGTACACAGAAGGTGCTCAGCATATATTCTGATTTGGACTGATTTGAAATACTAGGAATATTAACACATACATTTATTTCTTTTTAAATAAAACACAAAGCTGCTTATTCATCCATTGAGAGATATTTTACCAAATTTTGGTAATCTAAATAATCAAAATGACTTCCTTCATTTCCAGCCTCACAAAAATGTACTTTTCAGAGTAAAATAATTGATTTTGTAGCTTCTAACAGTATATTAAAAAGAAATTAGTATCTATCACAGTATTTAAGAATAACTTTCAGGAATATCCCATTAAGGCATTTGTGTCTGCTCTTCTAGGTACACAATGCAAAAATACAGGAACACAATGTGCATTTTTTTCATTCTCAAATCCAGACTTAAAATATCAATGCCTAAAAATTGAGGCTTGTATTTGTTTTAAAATATGGATGACATCTTTTGCTATACAGTATATTTCCTTTAAAATCCAAATAGCAGCCTGGGCATGAAGGCTCATGCCTGTAAGCCCAGCACTTTGGGAGGCTGCGGTGGGTGGATCACAAGGTCAGGAGTTTGAGACAAGCCTGGCCAACATGATGAAGCCCCAGATCTACTAAAAATACAAAAATTAGCTGGGCATAGTGGCAGGTACCTGTAATCCCAGCTACATGGGAGGCTGGGGCAGGAGAATTGCTTGAACCCGGGAGGTAGAGGTTGCAGTGAGCCAAGATGATGCAACTGCATTCCAGCCTGGGTCACAGAGCAAGACTCCATCTTGAGTAAACAAACAAACAAATAAAAACTAAGTAGCAAAAGAGAAACCTTTGCATTTTTACATGCAATGAATATAAGAGAATCTAAAGGCTTTCTATGAGAATACAGCTATTTTTACTATTTTCCTACAAACAGAAAAGAGATAGGGGAAGAGAGGAAGGAAATCAAAGAAAGCCTAAAGGCCAAATCTAATATCTGACAGAAAGTGAAAGAACAGAAAGGCAGATGCAGTCTGGAATGTCTCTTTACAGGCTGCTCTATCTCCTTCACCTTTCCCATTAATTCATTAATCAGTGTAACCTAATTCAGAATTATTCACAAACAGGTTCACATTCATTCCACCTTTCCAGGCTGTCTCCATCTGCGAGTCACATTGCAATGAACTGATCGTAGTACTTGATCCATATCTCTGAACCTTCTCTCTTAATTTATATCTGCAATAGACAGTGCTTCCTGAACTTATTATAACTGCAATGAATCTCCATCGAACAACTTTATCACCTCTGGATGAAGACTTGGCAAAGTGGATTTAATGTGGCAGATTTTCTTGAGGGGGAATTCAGCAAACCAGCTGCAGGGGTCCTCAAAATTTTGAGGTGGATTATCTGGACATTAGACAGGTTTAAGTATAGAAGCAGCAGCTTCTGGAGACAATTGAGATGAAGATGTACATCACCTGGCAAGAGTAAAAAGTGGGAAACAACTGGAAATTCCACATCTTTTCTGCTACACACACACGCATGCGCATGCGCGCGTGCGCACACACACACACACACACACACACACACACCACCCATTAGTCTTGACTGATGGGAGAGAGATTAGTGGAGAGAATCAGACATATCTAGGCATCCTCTGAACAAACGGAAAATAAATGTTTTGCTCAAAATTTTACTTCACTCTCCCTCCCTTTTCTCATAGTGGTCTAAGATATGTCCACAAATTCTTGGATGTTTCCTTCAAAGGATGGAACTTAGTCCTTCTCTCCATGAATGAGGATTAGACTTAGTGACTCATTTGTGACCAATGAAATATGGTGGAAGTGAGCGTGACTTGAGACTAGGTCATTGAAAAGGTACTGCGGCTCCCTCCAAGAGGGGAGGCCAACTGTCATGCCGCGATGACCCTCGAGCAACCCTATGGAGAGACCAGCATGGCAAAGAACTAGGGCTTTCAGCCAAAATTTTGAAAGTGGATTTTCCAACCCCAACCAAGTCTTTGGATGACCACAACCTCATGAGAGACCTGAGCTGGGACCACCCGAATCTGTGGCTCCTTCTTGCCCTCCTCACACTTAGACAGTGGGTGACATATATGTTGGTTGTTTTAAGTTGTTAAATTTTGGAGTAATTTGTTATGCAGCAACAGACAATATGCCTTTCCTTTCCTCCCAAGCTCCTACTCTCTCTCTCTGTTGCTTTCTCCTCTCTGGTTCACCTTCCTCTCCCTTTGCCTTTCTACAACGGATGGGCTCATTTTTCCCTCTTGCCTCCCTATGACACTTTAATTCTACTTACTCCTCTCTTACCTAAATCCACTTGTTCGCTTATTCCTTCCAAATTCTAGTGTGAGAGTATACAAGCTACAGCAAGGATGATCCAGCTACACTTTGCAACTAAATTTAAAATGCATTTTAAGCGATTAAATATTTAATTTTTAAAAATGTATCATTCTTCGTGTTTGGAATTCAATAACTGATCAAATCCTTTACTTTGGAATAATCCTGCTTTTATTTCCAATTGCCACGTTAACAAATCACCACACAGGGGCTTGAAAAACACAACTTTAGTCTCTGACAGGCTCTGGAGGTCTGGAGTCTGACACGGGCTGGCAGGGCTGGGTCCTTCCAGAGGATCCCGGGGAAGATGTGTTTCCTCATCCTGTCAAACACCTGGGGGTTGCCTCGCATTCCTTGGCTTGAGATCTTACATTTCTCTGACTTTGGCTTCCATCATCACATCTCCTTCCTCACGCTGATCCTCCATCCTCCCTCTCATAAGGGCACTTCTGATCACATGGAACCCGTTTGGACAGAATCTCCCCATCTGAAGCCCTCCTACCTGAATCCTACCTGCAAAGTCCCTTTCACCATGAAAGGTAACACTTACAGGCTCTGGGAATTAAGATATGGGCTTTTGTTTTGGAGGGTAGAGGCATTATTCAGTCTACTACAAATCCCCTCAAAAAATAACCTGTTATGCTTAAAATAAAATTAAACTTATTATGGTAGCCTCATGATCAGGCCTTTCTCTAAATCTCTCAATTCACCTTGAGTCAGATTCATTCATTCATTTGTCCATTCCATAATATTAAGGACCTACTACATGGACAGTTCTGTTTGACGCGGAGTGGAGACATCTGTGAAGAAAACAAACAAACAAAAAATCCCTGTGCTCGTGGCCCAGGTATCATATAGCTCTCGTCGCTATGCTTCAGCCATAATGGCCTGTTACTTCCGGAACACACAAGCTCCTTTGCGTCCCAGATCCCTGGACTTGCTGCTGCCTCATTCTGGAACATTCTTTCCTAGATCTTTTCATGGCTAATCCTTCTTCCATTCATGTCACCTTAAATGTGCTAAACTCAGAAAGGCTTTCCTGGATCAATCTAATCTACCTTCCCAGACACTTGCTGTCCGAGCTCCTATTTAATTTCAGCAGAAACCTCATCACTAACTCATTCTGTCATTTGCTCACCGTTCCATCCTCCAACAGGGTCCCAGGCATGAAATGAAAGCAGACACTTGTCTGAGGGCCCATCATATGTGAAACACACAGAGCTACAGAATCCCTGGCGTATAGAACATGCCCTGATACACATGAGTGTTTACCAAACAGGGACTAAAGAAAAATAAAAAATAACAGCTGGATGGCATGACCTTATAGGATACTCTAAGCATCAAACATTCTTTAAGTATTATAGTGCCAGCAAAATGATGCCATGCCGTGAACAAATAAAGCAGCAAATGCAAGATGTAAGTTCAGAAATAATAAATCCAAATGAATAGAAAAATGTTATGTAAATGGGATTATTTACTTTGAATCTACAGAAATTCTACTTTTAGCTAGTAGAGAAAAATTTATATCACTGAAAAATGTTAATCTGTTTTGTATTAAAAGGTTTATCTCTGGTGCTTCATTTGGGTAATTTTCTTGCATTAACTCCCTGATAATTCTAAATTAACCCAAGTAATACTAAAATTTCAATTTGAAGAAAAACTGCAAAATGGATTGAATGTATGCCAATTTTCAGCCTCCATAACAAATTACCCTGTTTGTTTTTATCTGAGGGTAATATAAAAAATGGTTTAATATTTTGGTTAATGGTCACTAGAAAATTTTAATTTACCTGATGAAAATATGCTAATTCCTCCCAGATTACAATCTGTAATAAATTTATTAGCATTTTTCTTTTATTATTTCCATCTAATAGTTATCTTCTATCAGTGTAAAATAATTGCTTTTCCAAATACAATTTTGACAGTATGTTTAATTGAGAAGACATTTACATACACTAAAGATATTTAAAATACAGTTTATTTTTATTTCAGGCACAGAATGGCTCTGTTTCTTGATATTATCCATATTCATGAGTAATGATTGATTTAATAAAAATTCCTTAATAAAACCTTAATTACTTTCATTTGCTCCTTTATAATGCTTTAATGGAGGGTAATTGTAGTTTCTTTTTACTGAAAGAGATGAAGACTATCTTGGTTAAAAATAAAAATCCAGATGAACAAAAAGCATGTTTTAATGAAAGCAAGTTTTACATGATGGTGAAATCAAACACCGCGTAATGGCTCTGCAGGACTTTACTGCAGCCCCCTGGCTGGCTCTGAGCTCTTTGTTTTCAATCTTTAGACCTAAAACAGTTCTCCTCATGTGGGTGAGGCTCAAACCAAGACCACTGGAAAGTGGGGCTTCATTCATTTTAAATAAATGTTTATAAAAATGTATTTAAAATAAATTAGTGAATTAAGCATCTACTTCATGTATTTACGGGCATTTATTTTAAACAAATTTGTCATTTATTCTGGGAGTGATAGCTTGCATACCTGGGGAGGGGAAGGAAAGAGAAGAAGACTGGGGATAAAAAGAGTTAAGCCTGGATGAGGGTGGGAGTGGGGATGGTGGAGGGATAAAGGGGTCCTCACCACGACCTCCTCCACCCCTACCCCTTCACACCTTGAGTCTCTAGTGTGTGGAGGTTGAATAATTAAAATATAGAGGCCCGGGACATCCTGAATTGTTCATGTACTGCTGTGCATGTGCATTTGCTGTACAAACAAGTAGTTGAATGCATATAAACTCTCAACACGTCCCCGAGAAGCAGAGACCCTCAGGAACAGCTGCTAATTGAGATCATTTTGAGAGTCCTTCTAGATGGCAAAGATTCACATACCATACTCACTGAATGCTTTTAAAAGATGAAAGCCTTTCTCTTGAGTTGATGTTAGCTAGAGTTTACCAAATGTTGCTATAATAACAGCTCCTTAGGTCAACTTTTCTTGTAGGAGTCCCAGGGGTTTGTTGACCAGAACAAATGACCTCTACGTTTTCCTCCTTAATATTCCAGAAGAGGAAACTGCTGTGGCCTTTGCAGTGGCGATTACGTGAAGGTTGATCCTTTTAGAATTTCAACAGGCCGAATCATCATTCTTGGTTGAGACTCACAGAGCAGGAGATGGGAAGAAAGGGCCTCTAAAGCTGAGAGGTGTGGGAGGTGAAGAGGGAGAATTGGGGTGCCATGGTCCATAACTGTAAACTATCATTCTACAATTGCCGTATAATGCTTCAGGTCCAAATACAGAATTTTTAAAAAGATAATTACTTAAATGCAAAATCTAAGAATTAAGTAGAATTATTCTCGCTTATTTTCAAAATACATACAAAATTTATTTAGCTCCAGAATGGATGAGGAATGAGTTGTCCTTGACATTGGAAAGTAATTCAGATCTTGGCTATTGTGTACAAGACAAATTCTGGCTTAAACTGACTAAATCTACCTGGGTCTTCATGCAATGTTTTATATCTGCAGCTTCGAAAACAACTTTGTTACAAGACACAGCCATCAATACTAAGGTACTGTCTCGTTCTAAGCCAGAACTGACCCTGGCAACATTCTGATGCTCAAATGTCACAACCAGCAGCATATATTAAAAGTTTAGATCAAGTTGATAAACATTGAGATGACATGAAGCCAGAAGTCATTCACCTTTCTTTTCTTTGTTGTTTTTTTTTTTTTTTTTGGAAAGACAAGGTCTCACCATGTTGTCCAGATTGGTCTAGAACTCCTGGACTCAAGTGATCCTCCTCCCTTAGCCTCCCAAAGTGCTGGGATTACAGGCAGGAGCCACTATGCCTGTCTCTCACCTAAATTTTTGATTAGTTTAAAAAATAATCTTCACTTTTGTTTTCAGAGCCTGAATTAATTTTATTTAAAATTAGGTGTTACAGACAAAAGACTATAATTAACTGGTTTAAAAAAATAAAATAATAAAAACTCACATGTGTCTATGATCTCTCTTTTCATTTTAAAATGGAATATGGAACTAGCATACTCTAGTGTCCTTAGAATTCTTCTATTAAATGTTTACCAAAAAGGCACAACAGATCAGGCTCGATTCATGGAAAATGCTGTCTGTCCCAAACTGGATGCCTTTCTGCAAGTGGCGATGCAGCTACTACTGTAAGAAGGGAAAAGCTCTTCCCATGGTAATTTTTTTAAGTAATTATAATTGAAAATAATTTATATGTCAATGTCTGGTAGTGGCCATCTGTGAAAGTCATGGGTTCATCTTTGATCACAGCATTTTATAAATGAACCATAAAATTTCATATTTCTCAATCCCCAAGAGATCAACAGTTAGGAATACGAAATTAGGTTTGTTTAGAACTATAGCCTTCCTCAGTGACCTTGGGTGTGCCAGAACTTTGAAAAAATGTCACCACAGCATGGAGGCTGAGTTGTATCATCTTTGGAAAGTGGTCCTGGAACTCTTTTCCTAAAACTTACGATAGTTAAAGATTATACTTTTTTAAAAAATATATTTTATTGCATTTTAGGTTTTGGGGTACATGTGAAGAACATACAGGATTGTTGCATAGGTATATACATGGCAATGTGGTTTGCTGCCTTCCTCCCCATCACCTATATCTGGCATTTATCCCCATGTTATCCCTCCCCAACTCCCCACCCTCACTGTCCCTCCCCTAGTTCCCCCAACAGACCTCAGTGTGTGATGCTCCCCTCCCTGTGTCCACATGCTCTCACTGTTCAACACTATACTCTTGCATCTGACAGCTCTCATATTCTTGTATGTGTTGATAAAATGATTTCTTATGCTTTATTATGTTTCTTGGTAGTTTTGTGCTCCAAATTACATTTATTAAATAAAATAACTTAAGTTTGACTTTTCAATAAATGGCATGATGAGGAAGAGGAGAGAGAGAATGTGTGTGTGTGAGAGAGAGACAGAGAGAGATTTAAAGACAAAATACCCCTACTATCTGATTAATAAAAAGTAAGTGCAAGAGGTGAAATCAACGTAATTTTTGGCCCTGGGTTAAGCAGTACTGGGACAGATATATTTTCCTACCCCTGTGTTAAATTGCTGAGATTGATACAAAATAATTTAAGTACTTGCTCTAGGAAAAACTTGCCTGTGAAAGTCTAGGCTGTGAACTAGGGGGCTGGCTTATCGGTAGTAATAGTTTGCTCATCATGACCATTTCAAGACTCCCCCCTCACTATGCTATTAGTCAAAACTCTGCCCAGCCCAATGGTTCCCCATCTTTCAATACCCACCTTAAAATATCTCAGCCAAGGACCTACAGCCTTATAAATAACCTGCCTTCATTTTCCCTTTTGACACTAAGACTCTTTCAAGGGAGCATTTCAGAGCCACTGCAGTGAGGGAGAATACTTACTGCAGTAAGTCTAACAAACTCAGCTTTGCTGATCAAGGGGCTTTTATGGTAGTCTTCGGGGAGCTGACAGTTGACAAACCATATAAATTACTGAAAATGGGTGGATGGCTAATGTCATCTTTGGTAAACATAGAGTCTGGCAAATTTTTGAATATTCAAGGGATCCATTAACCATAAAGTCATCACCTTATCTCCGTGCGTGCATGGAACAAAGGGTATTGAGCTGTTTACAGTTCCATTAAGTATCATAACCCAGAAGTTACACAGCCAGCACACATCTCCGCAAGGCCCCTAGCTGCCATTCCAAACTCTCTGGGTCTCCAGTGAGCAGGTATATACAACCTCTTTCAAAGACAGAGATGGCTATTGCCTTGGGGGTTGGTTTCTTTTTTATACTATAGGTAGCACATCTACCCCATAGGTCCTGTTGATGTCAAAATAAAGGCTCTAATTGAATTTTGGGAGCTTGCTTACCCAGGAATCCCTGGGTTGAAGACGCTGTCCTAAACTGGGCACTTTAAAGAGCACCCTTGGGTCCTATGTCTTTAAAGAAAAGCAACATTGACGAAGATATGGTGGTAGAATAAACAGAGCGGCAGCTTTTTCACAGAGCATCGCTGAACTACATGTCCAAAATAAGATCATACTGAAAAAAAAAACCATAACACAATTCATAGCCAAAATATCTAACATCTTTGAGTTCTTGTCATGCACAAGGGTTTTGTTAATCACCTTGCATGTATTAACTCATGTAAACCTTCAACAAAGTCCATTTTACAGATGAGGAAACTAAGACATAGAGAAGTTGAGTTACTGACAAACTCATTCAACTTCTGGGGAAAATGAAGGTCAGATAAGAGTCTGACTGTGATGCATATGAACAACCAGACAAATGTCAGATACATAAATTTGCTACTTGAAATTGCAGGGAAGTGATGTGGTGTGCTATCCTTTGAAGCAGAATACATGAACACAAGAGAATGCTCTGCTTTTCATCTTTTGCCAGTTCCCTTTTAGCCCCAGGTAATGTAGCTTGAGAAATTTAAAGAAGTCATTTGAGTTCACAGAACGAAGAACATTCTGTTTTATAAGTTTTTAACTGACAGATAAAATTGTATGTATGTATCTTTATAAAACATGTTATTTTGAAGTAGATATACATTGAGTAATGATTAACCTTAGTTAATTAAGAAGAACTTTCAGCTTTGAAACTACTTTTAAACTAATTTTTCTTGTAAGCATTTAATTCTGCTGACCTCTACTCTAAAACACGTACACACACAGCTACAACCTTCTGTGGGAAGCAAGAGACAAACATCAGATTGATATGAGTGGTAATTAAAAATCCCAATTGTTCATGTATTCACAACACTAATTAGATCTTTTTTTCAGTTAAATCAAAATTGACTGATACTGTATTGGTCCATTTTCATACTGCTATGAAGAAATGCCTGAGACTGGATAATTTGTGAAGAAACGGGTTTAATGGACTTACAGGTCCACATGGCTGGGAATGCCTCGCAGTCATGGCAGAAGAGAAGGAGGAGCAAAGAAATGTCTTACATGGTGGCAGGCAAGAGAACCACGTGCAGGGGAATTGCCTTTTATAAAACCATCAGATCTTGGGAGACTTAGTCCCTATCACGAGAATGGCACACGAAAAGCCTGCCCCCATGATTCAATTACCTCCCACTGGGTCACTCCCTTGACACAGGGGGATTCTGGGAGCTACAGTTCAAGATGAGATTTGGGTGAGGACACAACCAAGCTATATCAGATGCTGTTGCTGTATCATAATAATGCCAATGATGATCATAAGTCCTCACTTCCTAAGCCATTCCCATGTCACATGCACTATTTAATTCAATCCTGACCACCACCTTAGAAGAAGGGTACTGCTATTGGTTTCCTTTGCAGATCCATAACTACAGATTAAAGTGGTTACAGAAATATCCCATGGACAGGTAACAAACATGATAGAGAGAGAGCCGGGTTATAAACAGGCTCTCACACTTCCAATTATATTGCTTCTTCCAGACATTCTACTAAGAGGTTATTTTTCATGGAAAATACGCGATCAGTGGATAATAATATTAACACTCATTTATAACCTCTGCTGATCATGCTCAAATTCATATTTGAGTTTCATTTCTACAACTCTGAATGTGAACGTTTATTACTGCATATTTTCCTCCAAACATCATCTTTTCTTCCTTTTAGTTTTTCAGCAGATATTTTATGAATGCCTGTTGAGACAAGGCATTGCTAGGTACTCTAAGGAATATATAGTAAATTAAAAAGAGTCCACTTGGGAAGATAAAATTACACTTGCCCAGGGAAAAACAAAACCCACTTTATGGAGTTATAGACACTAAAGCCCATCAACTGTCCGAGGTATTGTGTCATGAAAATTCTGGCAGTGAAAAGTCACCATGGGAGGAGATCACAGAAGGTTCTATGGGAGAGGGAAGTCTTCAGCTGGTCCCTGATGTATGAGCCGAATTTGCCACAATGAGAGAAAACATTCAGGTATCAAGAAAAAGGGAGCCAAGGCTTGCAGATAAGAAAGGGTGACGGATAACAATCTTAATGACTATGGGCCTAATTGTATAGTAGATGTTACCTAAAACATTAATTGAGTAGAAAAATATATTTTTCAACAACAAAATGATACTTACATTTGGACAATTGTAGTCTTACCCTAGAACAGTACTAGCGCAGTGAAAAGGTAATTAAAAATCATGACAAAAATGGCAATTACTTTTACACCACAATATTTCTCATCTAATCCACCTGGGGGGCATTAAGAAAGATACGTATGCACTGGCTTCATCTCTGAAAAATCTGGAAAGTAATCTGGAAAGTAATCTGGAAAGTGATCTGGCGTGGGTCCTGCCACCTAAGACTTTTTTTTAAAAGTAGCCAGAATGAGGGACCGCAGGGACTGGGAGTTGTTTTATCTTAGTCCTGGTGACTTTAACTGACTTCACCAACATCAGCTTCCTCCACTGACTTCCTTCTGAGAAACAGGGAAAAAACTCTAAGTTATGATTATAGGAAAGTTATTACTGAGTTTTATACATGAGATCTTCATGCTTTAGCATCATCATGACTGAACAACTTCATTCATTTATTTATTTGTTCATTCATCTCATTATCCATCCATTCAGTTGACAGAATATTCTTTGGGTCCAGAACTGTTTCAGCCCTCAGAGCAATCAAACCACTGAAGAATTCTGTCTCACAAACGTTCAGCAATTTTGGATCAGTTCCTCTGCAGAGCTGGGAAGACAATGACAGGAAAATGAAAGAAGTGGTCTCAAGCCTCAAGGAGCTTCAGTGGATGATAGAGGCTAAAACGAGAAAGCAAACACATGTGGTATGTGGTTAAGGATGGAGACTGGAGAGGAAATACAAAAGTTGATGTGGAGAGAAGATGCAGAATGCAGCTACTTGGCACTACCAAGATCAGGACCAAGACCAGGATGTCACAAAGCTCATAAAATCCATTAGGCAGAGAGAATGTCCTTCTTGGAAATAAAAGGAAGGTCTGTGTGGAGAGAGAGAGCTGAAGGATGTGTGATGGACACTGAATGCACTCCCTGTGCACGTAGTTGGTTTCCAGCAAGGACTATAGGTGGGACATAGGGGGACATAGGTGGGACCTATGTGGGACACAGGTATTGTATGTTTTGGACCTAAGGGAAATCATTGTGCTTCTGTTTCTTAGAGTTTGGGTGGGGAAACAGATGTTCAGTGATCAAATTCAAGGCATCTGACTTTCAGCTTCCTACCAGCTCCGTATCTACCACGCTGTAATGTCTGGCACTGCCTACAGTCAGGACTCACATTGCCGTTATAAAAAATGTCAACTCTGCCCGCCTGCGGAAGCTTCTGGGCACCTGTCCCCTCTGGCTTGTAGCCAACCACAAGGGATTGGCCAGTGGAAGAATAAGTAGGCAGTCAGAGGGCAAGAGGAGAGAGAGAACTGGGGAGTGCTATGCCCACTCCCCTGTGGTGCCCCTGGGGCTGGGAAGCCTTGTGGCTAGAGCAGCCTCTCTTCATGGCTCCCAATCTTCCCGAGTTCTGGAGACCGTGTTTGCTTCCACCGCTTCCCACTGCTGAGTCACCAGCTGCTCACCACGCCTAGATCAGTATACCAGCCCTGCCCACTCCTTGGAAGAGTCCCTGCATCAGATTCTGTAGAGAATCCCAGCTCAGTGTTCTTTTCGTGTCCTGTAAGAACCTGGATGAGAGCCGATGTGCAGGGGACACTTTCTTAAAATGGCCTCAGAGACCACTCTAAGAAGTTTCAATTTTATCCAACAAGTGCAGTGGGATGTCATTAAGCAGGTAACTGTCATAATTGGGTTTTTGTGTTCGTTTTATAATGTTTCATTCTTTCTTGGTGGATCAATAACATTAAATAACAAAGTACAAGATAGATTTCCAATTGGAGCTACAAGGTTTTGAAAAAAATCTCTAATTAAAAATTAAGATGAAATTCCCATAACATACATTTAATAACTTTCACGTGCACAATTCACTATTGTTTAGCATATTCACAGTGACGTGTGGCCATCGTTTCTACCAACTGCCCAGACATCTCTGTCATCCCAAAAGGATGGTTGGTTTTTACATACCATTCTGGAGGCATGCAGAGAACAGGCTGAAGTGTGGTGAAAGGAATTGGAAAGGCAAGCTAGGAGGCCACTTCAGAACCCCAACGGAGAAATGGCCAGCAGAGATGGCCGTGGCCAAGTCTGAGATGCAATTCAGATGTAACACTGTCTGGCTGGCAGCTCGACTAGATGTGGGGCTGCAGGGAGATGGAGATATTCTGACTTCGAGCACAAAGGTGAGAAACTGGAGGAGGAAGAGGTCTGGCGGGAAGTTCTGGGCTCCAGTTTGGGATGTGTTAAGTTTGAGAAGCCAAATCAGACATCACTATCAAGAGGCAGCTGGGTGCATGCATGAGCACAGCACCAAGGTAGAAATGTAGAACCCTCAGCATTTAAATGGTATTTAAAGCCACAGGCCTGGATGAAGTCACAGAATTAAAGAAATAAAGGGTTCAAATAAAGAACCAGCAGCCCAGGGCTGGTCCTAAGCATGCCTGCATTGAAGAGTCTGATGGTGAAGGTAGTTTGGCATGAAGAAGAAAGAGCAGTGTAAAAAACGTAGTTGCACAAACTGTTCATCTCGGGATGGTTTGCTACTCTTGAATGTCATGGACACCTTCTTCTGTTAGTTGCTGATTTATTTTTTTAAATATCGCAAGTAATTTGAAAGCTTTTCTCTTTATATCGTGCATATTTGTGAAAAAAGAACTAAGCCACAGTTCTCGTTTAAAAACATCTGTTTCAGGACTATCAGAGGGTTGATTGAGAACAAATAAAAACGCATTAGGCAGTTGATCACGATGGCATGTATTCAGTGATTATACCGGAACACATAACAGGAGGGAATACAATCACTTATTTTAGGAATTTCCTGAGTCAAAGAAGGAGAGACATAAGCAGAGCGTGGCAAAGCACGCATAACGGCGCAGCCTCTATTATGATTGGAATGTAAAGTGTAATAGGATCTTCAGGAAACAATTTAGGAAAAGTGACAATCTTGCTTATTTAAATGCTATGTGACATTCAGAACTACTCCTTCAGGTAAAATTACAAGACTGATAAAATGGCTTTTCAAGATATTGCTGAATATGCTGAACACATGTAATGCATTTATTTGTTTACTAATCCAACCCTTAGGCTAGTATAAAACTACATTGTTTCCTGAGCATTGAAGGTGACTTTCCTGAGCTGACATGCCAAAACTTTGGAATTTCTATGCTTGTCTTTTTCAAACCAAATTTTAGATTGCTTTTATTTTTTTTACATAGCAATTTCTCTGTATGGGTACATACAGTATAAAATAAATTCCATTTTACATTACAATTAATCTTTATCAAATCGTAGGTTCACAAAAAGTACATGTTTTTGGTATATATTTTCAAGTTTTCTAAGATGAAAACGATAGTATTATTTTCTCTGATTATAAAATACACATGGTAACATTAAAATCTTCAGTGTATTAAAAAGGGATAAAAAATAAAGTAAGAAAAAAATGAGATCTTGGAGACATGCTCTTCTTTACGGATCTGTTCTTACATACTTACATGTCACTTGACAGAAATAGAATCCCAGCACACATGCTGTTTTTTAACTTGCTTTTTGCATTCAACACATGTTATGGATACATTTTGATATCAACATCTAGCCACATCTTAATTTTTAATGCCTGGTAATGTTCTATTTGATGGTCCATTTTTATCTAATTGTGTGTTAATGGACATTTAAGTTGTTTCCTTTTTTTTTTTGCTGACATTGGCTCTTACCATGTACTAAAGTGTTTTAAATGCTTTCCATATATTAACTCATCTGCTTTAAAGATGTTTCTTAATAGTCTCTCAGTATAAATTTCTAAAACTTGGATCCCTGGGTAAAGAGTCTACACATTTTAAATACTGAGGCATATTGCCAAAATGCTCTCCAGAAAGATCAGATCACCCTCTTGACACTGTCACCCAACAGTGTGTGTTGCTGTCCCTCGCCAACCTTGGGTGTCAGCAATCATTCTCATCTGTGGAGGTCTGCCAGCAGACATGCATCTCCTTCCCATGGGCATTCCTTTAAATTAAACTTCTTGTGAGCATATTAGCTGCTTGCATGTTGTTTTTTGAAATGCCAGTTCGTATCTTTTGTTTTTATTTCCCAGCTGGGTCACGCATGGGAATGAACACATAAATAAAACTACTAAATGTGGCAGAGCTGTCGAGATGCTAAAGAATCGAGAAGTTAGTAGAACCAGTACTGATGCCCACAATCATTATTCTTCCTGTCTTAACTTTTGTGGCCCTTCGTGTATTGACACCTATATTTCTCTTTTCATGGTATCTTAATTCATTTGTTTTCTACAATGAATCCCATTTAAAAATCCCGGGGACATGTATCTTTTCCGTTTCCCCCTCATGTGATTCCCCCATCTTCTGTCTTGGTGAGAGCAAGCCTTAACAATTATAAACACAATGTATAGAAAGGCGTTGGAAACGTGTCACCACCAGACACATACACTGTTGACAATGGACATTAACTTTCACCAATGTTTCCATGGCAAACTCTTGTCTCTGTTGCCAGTAGAAGGATACAAAGCTCTAGCCATGCACTTTACTAAGCATATCCATTTTACTATGTTTGTAGGTTGAGAGCGTAGGCACTGATATAGTTGAAAACAGGTTGAAATCCTTCATGGAGTGAGATCCTATCGATCTATCCAGAAATTTCTACCTCTTTCTCCAAACTACCTTAGCCTGTGAAGTCTCGTTTCCTTATCCTAACTTGCAATAATGAGAATTCAAGATCCAGCAAGATCCGTATTAGGCTCTACCGCCATTACTGATTCATAATTTCTAGCTAAAAATCCAACAATAACCTAACTGTACTTACCACCTCTGTTTATCTCAACTGGCTATTTATTCCAACTTATCATGTCATTGCTCTCAGATTAATGTTCCTACCCTGCAGGAGGGATCCATGGCACTGCCCCACTCAACAACCATCTATTTGTCCCATCTTCCACAGATTTCACATCAGATGACATAACAGCATCTAAAAGACCAAGTTTGTAGGATTTGTTGATATGTTTTTCATCTAAGTTTCTTACACAAACTCTTAATAAGAGTAAGGGTAATAACATTAAAATATAACCTCTCTTCTGGGAACTGAGCTAATGAGGTCCAGATACATAATCCTGTGATTGAATGTAATAAATAGATGGAGTTTTTAAACTCCTGTGAAGATACATGAGTATTACATCCTTTATTTCACCTCAACAATTCCCAATGCACTCAGATTCTCAGCAGGGACTATATAAGTTGATGTTAAGGCTCCAAGGACAGAGTGGTGTTTAGATATTCTGTGTTTTACCCTCAAGGGAAATCCTGGTGCTTTTGTTTGTAGGTGGCTAGATAGGAAAACTGATATTCAATTAGGAAATCCAAGGCATTTGGTTTTTAGTTTCTTACTATGTATCTACAATATGGTGATACCTAACACTGTCTATAGGACACCTACGGTTGTTAAACAGAAAAAAAGAAAAAAAAAACAGTAAAAAATTATTGGCCTAATCAAGAATCTAAGACACTCCCTATTTGTGATTCCAGAATTTTTAACATAGAAAATTTAATCAAAATGTATATATAAAATATATGTATTGCAAGTGATTAACAGATGCTTTTACCTATCACCTCCTGGAGACTAAAACAATATTAAGGGGAAGTGAAATTTTGAGGGACATTATTTTTTTGGTCTTGTTCACAGATAACTACATCTACAAAATACTCTCATTAACTACATGGATCAAGTTAGATGGAAATTTATGCCATCCATTTAAATTCTGAATAATATACTGCAAAAACAACCTTTGTCATTTTGTTAATAATTAGATAGCAGTGCCATTTATTTCCTTGGGTGAATTATGATTTGTGAGGATAAAATAATATCATCAGATAAAAAGCATCCTCAATTCCATTGCAAGAAAACATGCATTGATTAATTTAAATACTATATCAAGTTATTTATGCCAGAGAATGTATGTAAGATCATACTGATCGGTTCCTGGTAGCTACTGATATTCTGGCAGTGGTGTTGGTGAAGGCAAAGAAATAGAAAAGGAAGAGGTGAAGAAGACACAAAGTTGGCTTAGGATTCAAGCTGCTTTTATGTTGTTTAGGATGGAAATGAGATCTCTCAGCGCCCCTTGCTATGTCTGCAACAGTGTTCAGGTATTCTTCATAGACATCTTAACACACTGTCACCCATGACAACTCAAACATTAAGCAAGGTCTTACTATGAAATCAAAGACGAATGAGCATCAGTGAACACCAGTAAGTCCGCTGCTAACCTGAGCCCTTTTCTCAGTAGGTTAAAAGGAGAACACAACAGTGGTTATGAGTTGGGGAGTACTCCTGAGGCCCAGAGTATACAGCTCAATGAGGGAAAAGTGGAATATAATTTCCACCAAATTACTCCAAGAGGGATTTGTTGAAGTCCTATGATATGCTGGGTTGAACATCATGGAAACAAAGATGACTATGAAACTTCCCCTGCTCTTAAAGAACTTACAGGTCAATGTTGGTGTTAGAGAGACAGAGATGATACAACTTGAATGGAAAATCAAGTCATGTGAACCCTGGTGGGAGAAGTATGATTAACAACGCCTCGTAATGGAAGATGATGCTAACAAAATGAAGCAAACGGCGGTTAAGAACATCTGAGGAATTTGAGATGTAAGAAATCAGTAGAGCCTAGCAGAATTTTACTCTTTAAAAAGTATGTATATAATCAGAAATTTATGATATATAAATATTTTTGTTAAAAATAATTAGACTCAGGGCACTCATAACATTTAATCATTTTAAGTTGGCAAAGAATGTAATGATGGTTATCAATTTAGTGTACAAAGAAGACATACAGACATACACAATACATTATTCACTGTATACTGAAATTTAACTCTTAGAAAGACATTTGTCCTACTGATCTTTTTGAGACTATGAACTACAATAGCTCGTAGCTAGAAAACCCTTACTTAAAATTACCCCACTAAGATGACAGTGCATATATGTTACAACTGTTTCTTAATTATGAAGATGGTATGTTAAGCAATAAGTAGGTAATTTTTCACAGTTCGACTAAATTTTCTCAATTTCAGTTGCCTACATTCTCCTGAATGGACACATTTCAAGGCAAAACACATGGGCATTTATTCTCAAAGATGAAGCACAGCACTGTACTACATTCCAAAAACAAGGTTATTATTTAAAATATGAACCATGCCTTTAAATATGCATGTTTACCTCAAACTTCTGACCTCAGGTGATCCACCCTCCTCGGCCTCCCAAAATGCTGAGATTATAGGTGTGAGCCACCATGCCTGGCCTAAATATACATACTTATCTATACCTAACCTTAACATTCTATAATGTCACCATTTTTAGTTCTCGTCACAAAGGAGCTAGGAGGTATGTTTGCTACAAGATAAGTGGTTTTAAAAAATCATTTTCTGACCTCCACTTCTAAAAGTTAGTAAGTTTGAAGTCTGAGGACCTACTGACATCCCAACCCTCTTATAAAAGGTTTAAATTATTCCCAGACTAGATAACCCTGGATATTATCTAAAATTTAAAAAATATGTAATTGGCTTGGAAAAAGCAGGTATTTGTATTCCAAAATGATGCTGTGTGAACATGGAAGAACTTTTGATTTCGTACTTATTACATTAAGTTTTTAATGTTTCCTTCTTATCCTAACATGGGGATGATAACAATAATACACTTTTTATTTGCTGGAAATAATGAACTAAGGGCTCTCCTTATTGAAGAAATAACAGCAATGACCTACATTGAGGGATAGCTGAGGCTAGGGCACTAATTCTGTAATTAGGATAAATGTGGGGTTCATATCGCTTGCTCTGTGCTCCCACCCAAATCTTATCTTGAACAATAATCCTCATGTGTTGAGGGAGGGACCTGGTGGGAGGTGACTGGATCATGGAGGGGTGGTTTCCCCCATGCTGTTCTTGTGATAGTGAGTGAATTCTCATGAGATCTGATGGTTTTAAAGGGTGGCACTTGCCCCCCTCGTGCGCTCTCTCTCCTCCAACATGTAAGATGTGCCTTGCTTCCCTTTGGCCTTTCGCTATGATTGTAAGTTTCCTGAGGCCTACACAGCCAGGTGGAACTGTGAGTTAATTAAACTTCTTTCCTTTATAAATTACCCAGTCTCAGGAAGTTCTTTATAGCAGCGTGAGAACAGACTAATACAAGGGTCATGTGGTCTTAAATGTAATATGTTATTTTGGAAGCAGAATCCTAGGTTAATATTTAAAGCATTTTTAAAAAGAAAGGTAACAGTGACTGGATGAGAACTCACTTTTAAGTTTCACACACTGAAAGCACAAGCAAGGCTATGTGCCTTACACATTGTAGAATCTCAGCATTGCGGCGCCTGTAATGGGATGGGCTCCTCCGCTCATGTCCCTGACCCCAAGGCAGGATGTAGGGTGAAGAAGGACCTCATCTAGCCTGCTGGGGACAGAGCCTGTAACACTGATCCCTTTCCCATATTTGCCCTAGGGCTTAGCTGAGCAACACTCTCCAGATCCTGATACCTCGTAGAAAACAGTGAAAACGTGACCTGGCTCTTTAGAGAACCAAACTGAAATACATCACTTGAATGACGCCAACTGGCAACTCCTATAGAATTCCTATGTAGCAGGGATGCTGGCTCCCATCTGAGTTGATACCTCTGTCCCCTGCGGAGTTCAGACAGGGCTCAGCACTCCCAGTTATCTGAAGATGTGGAGCTGACAGATTCTGCTAGTATGTGGGCCCAGAGGTTCTGGGGAAGAACCAAGCCTGTGCGCTCAAGGTCTGGGATGTGTTTGGCAGGTCAGGCAGGCCTGGCAGAGGCTAACTGGCAGGGCCGGAAAACCTCCTAGGAGGGAACTGATGTGAATGCAAACCAGCCAGCTGGTACCATGAGCCAGGTGCAGTGACAAGGAGGGTGGACCCAAGGACTGGAGTGGGAGCCATTGTTTGACTTGTCCTCAGCCCAGCAACAGAGGCACATCTCCATTCCAGGGAAAGTCTAAGGTGGAAAAAGCTCTTTCTGCAATTCTAGTACAAATTGTAATGCAAAGGGCAGTTAGCCATTCTTTCTCTCTGGTTTACCTACTTCCTCATAGCTTCTCCTGGGGGCTCAGGGCAGACACCTGTGGGGCCACTTTCCCCCAGCAGTAGGTGAGATGGCCACAACCAGCAGAGCAGCACAGGCCATGCCCCAGGGAGCCAGGGAGAGCAGCAGGGGAACTGCAGGCTCTTCTGCCAAGCCCAGGGTATAAAACAGACACACGAGGAAGTGGGGACAGTAGAGCTTCCAGTGAGGAACTGTGTCTGCTAGAGCAGGATGGCAGGGAGGGCTATGTGAAGGCCAAAAACCGAGGAGCCCACGTGTGTGTGTGTCTGTGTGTCTGTGTGGTGTATGTAGTGTGTGTAAGTGTGTGTGGTGTGTGTGTGGTTTGTGGAGGTGTGTGTGTGTAGGGGTTGTGTGTGTGGTGTGTGTGTAGTGCGTGGTGTGTGGGGGTGTGTGTTATTGTGTGTGGTGTGTGTTGTGTGTGGGGGTGTGTGCTATGTGTGGAGGTGTGCGTGTGGGGTGTGTGTGTGTGGTGTGTGGGAGGTGTGGTCTGTGTGTGTAGTGTGTGTGGGGGTGTGTGTGTGGGAGGGGTGTGTGGTGTGTGGGGGGTGTGGTCCGTGTGTGTGGTGTGTGTGTGTGGGGAGTGTGTGTGTGTGTGTGTGTAGTGTGTGTCTACGCACACCCGGGCATGTACGTTCATGCCTGCATGTGCCAGTCAGTGTGTGTGGTGTGTGTGTTTGTGGTGTCTGTGTGCAGTGTGTGTGCACACACCTGGGCATGTACGCTCAGGCATGCTTGCATGCACCCACCTTCATGTGGACATCTAGGAGTGTACACACCTGTGTATGCATGTCTGTGTGTGCAAGTAAAGTTTGTGACTTAGTTTTTGGAGGAGAGGGATGGATGTGAGACAGTTGGTGTTTTAAGTAAATTTGTCTCAACTTCAATCTCTCTCTTCCCCCATCCATGTCTAGGTAGTTTTCCACCGCCCACATGCCCTCAAAACTCTTATTGCAGGTGGTTGCTCTCAACTTCTCGCCTTCAACTCTTACTATGGGCCATTTCCCCCCAGGACTGGTTAACACTATCTTTGTATAAAAGACATACAACAAAAGAAACTGGGGACAGCCAATGGGAAGAAGCAATGCCAAGGGTAGCTGTGGGCTGTTCTTGCAAATTTCATATGACTGACAGAATTTCTGTGGCCTAATGACTTTTTTAAAAAGTGCTTTGAATAGATATAGCTGTTTCCGTAGCAACTCAGATTGTGTTTCATTACATTGCAGCCCTAAAGGCAGCCTCAGCAAAGCTACCTAGAGATGGTGAGGGAGCCCCCTGGAGGTAAGGGGAATTTTAGGAAGATCCTGGTATTTGGAGGTTGATAAGCAAATTTTAGTGAGAGACTGCTTTCCATTCACTAAGCTGTGGCTTATCTAATCAGACTCAATGTTTGCTTTAGGGAGAATTCCCCTTCTCAGGTCACCTGATCATTTCTTCCTTTTCAATCCCATTTTCATTAGATTCAAATTATAAGTACCTAGCCATGCTCAATGAGAAGTTTATACATGACAATAAAATTTCACATCTGTGTTTACACACTTCGATAACTAAGTTAATAGCAAGGGCAGTTTTGCAGAAAATTATTAAATTGACAGACTGCTTGAAAATCCTAAATGATCCATGTTCATCTCATAACCACAACTGTGTGTTAAATACAATTTTCTAACTCCTGTTAATTTAACAAAGTCTTAGGAAGTCTCCTGAAAAAGGGCATGGAAAGTAAAGCACATTAGTGTGCGTCTCCACCCATACATGCCCTTATAAAGGATGCGTGTGACAGGGTGTGCAGAAGTGATGACACATACTAGAAACATCCAAGGTCAAAAGTAGAGAGGATGGGCATCAACACTCACCAGCTAGCTGGTAAAGATATCCAGCAGCTAAGGCACCAATGCCAAAGAAGAGGAGCAAATAGATTTAGTTTTTTCTTTTTCTTTTTCTTTTTTTTTTTTTTTTGAGACTTAGTAGTTTTGCTCTTGTTGCCCAGGCTGGAGTGCAGTGGTGCGATCTCAGCTCACTGCAAACTCTACCTCCTGGGTTCAAGTGATTCTCCTGCCTCAGCCTCCCGAGAAGATGGGATTACAGGCGCCTGCCACCACGTTTGGCTAATTTTTTTGTTGTTGTTGTATTTTTAGTATACACAGGGTTTCATCATATTGGCCAGTTTGGTCTCGAACTGTTGACCTCAAATGATCCACCTGCCTCAGTCTCCCAAAGTGCTGATATTACAGGCGTGAGCCACTGCACGTGGCCTAGATCTAGTTTTGTGTGCTCTCTCTCTCGCTGGCTTATGCTGTCTCTCTCTGTCTCTCCCTCCTTCTCTCAAACTCTTTTCTTTCATTACCTTGAGCATGCGTAGAACCAATATAAAATTAAACATCTGCTTCAAAAGTGCAAACACACTTAAAAGGCAAAGACTGAAACAAAACAAAAACCGCTAAAGATAATGTCCAAGACTTCTTTTTGTCAATAAAAATGTTTCCAAATGCTTTGAAATCAGTATTTCTCAGCCTTCGATTTCCATGCATATTACTGCCTCTTGCTAACGAGGGAGGGGAAGAATTTTAAAGAATGAAGGCTGAGGATGGTTCTTTCTAATCTGAAAAGAATCACTTGACATAAAATGTGAGAAATGGAAGTAGCCTTTTTTCTACTGATACTGGCAAATGCAAATGCGGTTCATTCACTGTTAAGAATATCTGGAAACCAGATAAGAGTACATGTTCATGTTTGCCTTTAATTAACTGCACAGATAAGCCTCAGAAAATGTATTTGTGAACAGAGCAGGTATGCTGCTTGAAAACAGAATTGTGCTTATGAATTAAAATCCATTTTCTAAAAAAAAAAAAACAACAACATGCATAAAAGCCAAATAATATGTAGGGCAAGTGGCTCTTTTAACTACTATGTATCATAATTTTAAGTGCTGTGTTTTCTATAGACTGCTGTACTTGAAGTACTGAATACTTTTATGCTCAAATTTCCATGGTATTTAAATTGCGTGAAAAAATGTCCTAACTTTTAAGTTGGTCGACTGTCATTTGCACAGTAGATTAATCCTTGTTCACTACTGTGAATTCATAGCCTGTGCAATTTTTTTTTCTCATCAACGAGGACACAGCTGACTCTGGGTGTACCCCTAGCGATTTTGGTGTGAAGTGAATCAAGTTATATAGGAACTTATGAAGCACCTTCCTCATTATTCCTTCCACTCAAAGGCCCTTAACTTCTAGAAGAATCTTAGATTAAAAGGCAGATATGGATGGAGAGAGAAGACTAGACTGTTTGAAGCAGACAGCATTAGGCCTCAACGCAAGGAAAGTGGCAGACACATAGGCAGGACGAGGCTGCCTTACGCAGGAGTGCTTGTGCCTGAGTCTGTCTGAGCAGATGTGCAAGGACACAGATGCTCACCGCTGCTTGCACACAGATGACTCAGTTCTCAATCCATTCGCATCAAAGGAGCAGGCACGGGACAGTGTGCCCCTGCAACCTTCGCGGCCCGTGTTTTATTCTCCTGCTACCATTACCTGCAAGTCAAACCCACATGCATCTTTAAAACCCGTTTCAAATGTTGCTTTCGTCATAAAGTCTTCCTTGATCTCTTCAACTGAAGGTTCTCCTTCCTCCTCTAAGCTCCTCTGGCCCTCTCTCCATGCCTATCTTATAGAAGTTCTCTATCTCCCTCTCTCTAACTCGACGGACTGCTCCTGGAGAATACAGCCATGTCTACGTCATTTTCTTTTCTTTTTTTCTTTTTCTTTCTTTCTTTCTTTTTTTTTTTTTTTTTGATGGAGTCTTGCTCTGTCATCAGGCTACAGTGCAGGACAGTGGCGTGATCTTGGCTCATTGCAATCTCCACCTCCTGGGTTCAAGTGATTCTCTTGCCTCAGCCTCCCAAGTAGCTGGTATTACAGGTGCACGCCAACACGCCCGGCTAATTTTTGCATTTTTAGTGGAGACAGAGTTTCACCATGTTGGCCAGGATGGTCTCGATCTCTTGACCTCGTGCCACCCACCTTGGCCTCCCAATGTTCTGGGATTGTAGGTGTGAGCCACCACACCCGGCCATCTACATCATTTTCATTTTCTTTCTTCTACCTTGACTGAGCAACCTTGTAGTATTGCTCAGACATCTACTGTGAACAGGGGAAGAAAGAAGGAAGAAAGAAGGTCACCTTCTAAGCAGTCCCATTTTCTGACTTCCCTGGGATTACAGGTCTCATGGTATGGGCTCCTATTTTAGGAAACCACTTCATAGAGATTCTTTTGGGTATTCCCTGGGGAGGGGACACAGTTGATGCACACAGCTGCTGTGACGGCAAAGACAACATCCAAGAGCGAGCTGCTAAGTGGAAAGAGTTTTGCACGTGCAAAACTGAAGCTTCTCCTCCACTCGGCTGAGTTTCATCCTCTAAGGGACAACCAGAAAGGAAGTTTATTTCAAACGTTTCATCAGAAATGACAAATAAAAACATCTGTTGGAAAGGAAACCAGGTGTTGGGCAAGAGGTGGAGACATTCTGTAATTTGCTGCTTTCCTCCAGGATCCAGTGGGGATTGCTATGTTGTGTTCGTTAACACTAGTTAATGTAATTTTTGTGATAATTGTAGAGCAAATAGAGCAAACTCTCAAATATAATTAGGGAAAAGTGTTTCTAATTAACTTGTAACTCATGAGTTGCAAAGTAAAGCCACAAATCAGTTATGCATTGTCAGGCCTAACAAGTGGAAATGTGCTGTACATTTCAATCTCGGTAAATAGAAAACAAAACAAAAAGACCTAGCACAACTTTCCTTTAAGCCTTTATACAGTTTTGGCATGCTGTGAAATGTAATTGCAGATAAGCACAGATACACCTCATGTCACCAGCCCCAGTGATCATGGAGGTGAAAACTGAAGGCAACTTCAGACAATTCAAGAACATCCAACATTTTACCGCAGCACTATGTAAAATAGCTCATGCTCACGAAACACTCTGATCGGTGTACAGAAGGTTCTGATGAAACTTTAAGAGGTTTTGTAAGGAAGTTAAGGACTATCATGTTTGCAAGCTCCACCCCAGTTACCATGGCCATCAGTAACAGATGCTTACTGCTCGATGTAAGTCAGGGAGTGGTACAGGCAATTTCTTCTATATCCAGCGGAAGCAATTCCACTTTTTTTCTCTCTCACTTGAGGAAGCACACTGTAATATGAGGTAACCTCAAATTCATTTTAATTTTTAAAAAGTGATAAATGGGCCATATATTTTCATTAGATAATGTAGTTACTATTAACGACAAATTATTTTGGCATCTCTCAAAACACATCCGTGCCTCCTAATTCCCCTCCCCTCTGCTGTCCACTGTAATTCTTGGTCTTGTGGAAGTAGAAAGTGGTGTTTCTCAAACATGCATGATCCTAAGAACCATCAGGGGGTATTGTTAAATGCGTGGCTTCCCAGGCTATGAAAATCTGGGGTCCAGAAATATGTATTGTTTTATCAAGTGCCCCCAAAGAACTCTTATGATTGAAGAAACTAGAAAATCACTGGTATAAAGCAGACCAGCTTTGGAAATCAAGGGCTACAACAGTACTACAGACCAGCTGTGACTTTAAGCATGTCCCTTATAACCAACCTCACAGGACCTCAGGAGTATTCAGGACAGTGACAGACAGGAAGGTACCCAGCACAATTACTGGTAAGTGTGGGTGTTCAGGAATGTTTGTTTATCTCTTCTTGGTCCACAAGAAATAAATGCAGAGAGTACCTGGATTGTCAGGTTAGCCACACTGGACAGCAATAACAGTGTAAAATACAGGAAATAATGTGAAGTATTGGCTCTAGAGGCATCTGCAATGTCCTACTCTGTGACACAGGTAACAAAGAAGAGATATAAGCTTGACTTACCCAGATATAAATGTCAGCAGTCTAATCTTACCATAGCATGAGTAACTACAACTCCCTTAAAAAGACAGTTTATGAGACACACAGACAAATGGAACAGAATAGAGAACTCAGAAATAAGACTGCACATCTACAACCATCTGATCTTTGACAAACCTGACAAAAACAAGCAATGGGGAAAGGATTCTCTGTTTAACAAATGGTGCTGGGAGGACTGGCTAGCCATATGCAGAAAATTGAAACTGGACCACTTCCTTATATGTTATATAAAAATTAACTCAGGATAGATTATATACTTAAATGTAAAACCCAAAACTATAAAACCCCTAGGAGAAAACCTAGGCAGTACCATTTGGGACACAGGCACAGGCAAAGATTTCATGATGAAAACCTCAAAAGCAATGGCAACAAAAGCAAAACTTGACAAATGGGATCTAATTAATCTAAAAAGCTTCTGTACAGCAAAAAAGAAACTATCACCAGAGTGAACAGACAACCTACAGAATGGGAGAAAATTTTTGCAATCTATCCATCTGCAAAGGTCTAGTATCCAGAGTTTACAAAAAAACACATTTATAAGAAAAAAAACCAACCCCATTTAAAAGTGGGCAAATGACATGAACAGACACTTCTCAAAAGAACACATTCATGCGGCCAACAAACGTATGAAAAAAAGCTCATTAGAGAAATGCACATCAAAACCACAATGAGATACCTTCTCATGCCAGTTAGAAAGGTGATTATTAAAAAGTCAAGGAACAACAGATGCTGGTAAGGCTACGGAAAAACAGGAATGCTTTTATACTGTTGGTGGGAATGGAAATTAGTTCAACCATTGTGGAAGACATCGTGGTGATTCCTCAAAGACCTAGAACCAGAAATACCATTTGACCTAGCAATCCCATTACTGAGTATACACCCAAAGGAATATAAATCATTCTATTATAAAGATACATCCACATGTATGTTCACTGCAGCACTATTCACAATAGCAAAGACGTGAAATCAGCTCGAATGCCCATCAGTGATACACTGGATAAATAAAACATGGTGTGTGTGTATATATATATATATATATATATATATATATATATATATAATAGAATACTGTACAGCCATCAAAAAGGAGTGACATTATGTCTTTGCAGAAACATGGATGGAGCTGGAAGCCATTATCTTCAGCAAACTAACACAGGAACAGAAAACCAAACACCAAGTGTTCTCACTTAACTTACCAGTGGGAGCTAAACAATGGGAACACATGGACACAGGAAGGGGAACAACACACACCAGGGCCAGTCAGGGAGCTGGGAGAGGGAAAACATCAGGAAAAACAGTTAATGCATCTAATACCTAGATAATGGGTTGATAGGTGCAATCTGCTACCATGGCACATGTTTACCTATGTAACAAACCTGCACATCCTGCACATGTATCCTGGAACTTTAGAATAAATACAATTTAAAATGAAAACAAATAATGTTTTAATATATGGAAATGTCTTGTTCACTGAGACATCGGTGCCACCATCCTGGTTATTGATAAGAGAGCCATCCATAAGGAAGGGGGAGCTATGGCTGGAAGAAGCCAGATGGCCAGAAGGGTTCTGAAGATCTATGGGAGAGAGCGGCACGACCACCCTGGAACACTTACCTCCAGACTTCACGTATGGGAGACAAAACTTGCTCTAGTTTAACAGACCATTATTTGGGGCTTTTCTTTTCTTCAAGCTTCCTTCTAAGTAGTAATTCCCATCCCTTTTTAATCTCTAGCCTGCTTGATTTTTCTTCATAGCATTTGCCACGTGCTGAAATTACAGATTTATTTGTTTCCTTTTATGTCTGTCTTGTCCACTATGACACAAGCTTTAGGAGGGCAGGTTCTAAGCTTGAAAAAGCCCACAATGGTTCTGTTAATAAGATTATAAAATTTCACCTATTGTCTTGATATAGTTCACTCCTTTACACATGAATCAATGGAAATACCAAAACTCTTCTCAACGGTGCTCCTTTATTTAGCCCTTCCTCCATCTGGCTCCTTGAAAAACAGGCGCCATGATCTTAATCATTAGGAAGAAAGTCATATCATAAGGAAAGTTGGTCTGTGGCTAGAAGGTGCCTGGGTCTTCACTTCTTGTATCCCAAGCACCTAAACTTCACTTCCATATACAGTTGACTTTGAACAACATGGTTTGAACTGTGCAGGTACACTTAATACACAGATTTCTTCCACTTCTGCCACCCCTAAGACAGCAAGACCAACCTCTCTTCTTCTTCCTCCTCAGCCTACTTAATGCAAAGACAATGAGAATGAAGACCCTATGAAGATCCACTCTTACTTAATAAAGTGCATACCTATTTTCTCTTCCTTATAATTTCTTTTATAACATTTTCTTTCATCTAGCTTACATTAATGTAAGAATATAGTACACAATACATACATAAAATATATGTTAAGTGACTTTTCATGTTATTGGTAAGGCGTCCAGTCAACAGTAAGCTATTACTAATTAAGTTCTGGGGAGCCAAATTATATGCAAATTTTCAACTCTAGGGGTTGTCAGCACTCCTAACTGTTGGGTTATTCAAGGGTCAACTACAGTAGGCACTCAACTGCAATTTGTTTAATGAATTAATGAGCTACAGAATGGCTTCTCTCTCTAGGACCAAGGGTGGAGTGCACAGAAAGTTAAAGGTGTGGATTTCCTGATTTGATTAGAGTCAGTCTGTTTGGGGAGGCAATTAGGAATCAGAACAGTGCTGAGGGTTGTTAAGTTTTTTTGCCCTCTGTCAGTGCATATAATTTGGGCTTACCTCTGCAAAGAGATAATCTTAAAATGGTCAAAATGACAGGAGACAAGAACAGGCAACATCTCAGCAAAGAATGTGTGAGACACAAAGCTGGTTAGGAGATGACTTGCCATCAAAAGGCAGACCAAACACTTAGCTCCTCTCCCCCTCGCTGATCCATCAGAATTAACAGCAATGTATTGGGAAAGATTCTTCCCCAGGCCTGATGTTTCCTTACTGTGAATGGAGCACAATGACTGTAACACTGGACTCTCCCAACCCCTCACTTCCTCTTCCCCTGCGAGGTAGAGGAACTTGTCTAAGGCACTAGTGAGCTTGCAGGGCTTGGCCCAGCTCTGGGCTTCTTCTACTTGGGAATGAATGGCCATGAGGAACTCTGCTTCCCTTGGTCTCCATAAGATGTGCCCTGGTAGAGGAGGAGGAAGCTGCCCTGACCCAATGGCTGCCTGTGTCATGGTAGATAAATGTACCTGATTCTGGCATTCTGGGTGAGCAAACCAACGTGGCTAACAGGCCTGGAGTCTGGCCTCCAAACCAACCCCTCGCAGTAATGAGGTGACTTGGCCTCTTTCTTTATTCTGTCAGAACTTGGTTATAGAAGACAGTATGCAATCAAAGGTTCTATAAAGCCCTATGGCCTAAGCTACCTGTTTGCATAAATACAGTTTAATACACAGCCATACTCATTTGTTGATGTATTATCTGTGGTGCTTTCATTCAGCACAGGTAGAGCTCAGTAGCTGTAATAGAGACCTAAAACCTACAAGCTAAAATATTTTCTATCTGTCCTTTTACTGAAAAACCTTTCCAACTCCTGTTCTAGAATCTAGAAGCGAATGGTAGAAAATCATATTGCCTCTAGTGCAATGCTTTCAGGTTCAAGAACAAAGGAAAAGTAAAAGGCAGGCAGGACTTCATTTCAGCAAACACTGCTACCCTTCTACATGCTAAAAAGCAAAGTGTCCAACTCAGGAAGCAGGTTCAAAAGAACTGTGCCTTCCTGAGAGCTGCAGAAGGACAGTAGAGGAGAATGAATCACAGAAGGACATCCCATTCCAGCATGTGCTGGAAAAATGCAGGACTCAGGGCCTAGAGCAGGAGCAAGCAGAGACAGCGGCCTGCAGTGTGCATAGCAGAGGTCTGAGCTTGAAGGTGCAGCAGGTTCTGCAGTGTCAAGAGCAGCTTCCACTCAGGAGTCTGTTGAGGGTGATTTTGCAATCTTCGTGGGGATAGGAGAGCAAATCAATTCCATAATAAAAAGCAGAGCAATTACTGTTGCACCATAGGATTGAGGAATACCTGCTAACAAACCATGGGACAGTGGAAGGCTTATCACAGGACAGAACACAGTCATGGGACACTGGAACAAAAAACCTAACTCCCAAAGAGAAAATCCAAAATCAAAGGTTTCAAGTATGCAGGAAGGGAATGAAACCGCCTCATTCCCTTCCTAGACCTAGAGTGGAGGGCTTGTACTGTGTCACCCCAGCCGAACTGGAACTATGCTTTCCAGAATTTCCTTCCCTGCTGAGTTGCAGGTTGAGGCTGGAGATACCGGCAGGAGGCCAGGCAGGTGCAAGTGAAGCATAGCACTGAGCTCTGAGGGCCGTGGGCAGCAGGCAGCGGGGCTGCAGCAATGTGTGCATGCCTCCTGCGGCTGCTACTCCACCTTTGGGGCCACAGCTCTGACAGCTCCCACCATATCCCCTCTTTCCACTTCCCTAGGCCCTGGCCAGGAAGAATCATGCAGAGCTCTGTGGCAGAGAGCGACAGCTTTGGGCATCACTCGTGGCGGATTTGTAGCCAGAGAGAGGCAAAAGAGGGGTGCCATTTGTCCCTATGAATGGCAGCTGGCTCTGGCTTCCCCTGCTTCACACCCTGCTGTTCTTCCTGACTGTTGCCTGCTGGCCCGTGACAACTGCAGGCCCATCATCAGACAGAGCGGCAAAGCCTTCCACAGGCGTTTTCACCAGCTCTTACTGTGGTGTCAGGTCTAATCCTGAGAACAAGTCCCCCTTTCCATGCCATCTACGGTGCTTCTGCCTCCCTGGTCAAACCAGGATGCACCTGGAGACAGGTGTTGCCTCTGCCTGTACCTAAATGTTGCAAGGCATCAACAATATATGACTCGTTTCCCAAAGAAGAAACAATGGGAATAGAAGAATCTCCCTTCAAGTGGGAAATGCATCAGGCCAGAATGAACCTCTTTGCCTGGACTTTTTTCTCCTGATTCAGGTTAAGTTCACAGATGGTGGACCCGCAAAGCCACGCAACACCAGGCTGGCATCCCCTTACTAAATCCAAGGGGCCTCCATGTGCTCATTTCCCTCCGACACTGTGGTCAGCAGAATCATCATCCTCCGAAAATGTACACATCTGAATGCTCAAGACCTCTGAATGGGCTCCTTTACATGGCAAAAGGGGTTGCAGATGGGATTAAGTAAGGTAAGGAATCTAAAATGCGGAGACTAACATGGAGAGAACCCTGGATCAGCCAGGCGGGTGCAATCTAATCACATGGGGCTTTAAAAGCAGAGAATCCTTTCCGGCAATGATCAGAGGAAAATGTGACCACGGAGACTCATCGGAGATGTAATGTTGCCGGCTTTGAAGGCAGTGGAATAGGGTCAAGAGCCAAAGAATGTGGGCAGCTTTGGAAGATGGAAAAGGTGAGGAAATGGATTGTCCTCTATAGCCTCCTGAAAGCAACACAGCACCGGCGACAGTTGGATGGCAGCCAGGTGAGTCTACGTCACGCCTGTAACATCCAGAACCCTAAGAAAATCAGTCTGCCTTGTGTTAAGCTGCTAAATGTGTGGTGAACCTTTCACAGCAGCAACAGCTGACCGATACAGACGCACTGGTGCCGGCTGCCCTGGTGCGGGCTGGCTTCCGGGAACGTGCCGGTGCCTGGAATACTTTCCCTTAGGGGGTCACAATGGCTTTCTTGCTAAATTTGATGGGCAGGTGCCATTGTTCACATCTTTGAACGGTGAGAGGTGTTAGCGCTGACAATATAGTCATACATCACCTGAGGTCCTAAAAGTATGTGGCCAATTCCAGTGTGAGACAGCCCTGAATTCAGGCTGCTGAAGGACCCAGGCCCCATAGAGGCACAAGCATCGCCCTGGCTGAGACAGTGCAGAATAAAAACTGGCAGAGGACGATTTTTACATGTTAGCTCACTTAAGAATTGTGGATTTTGAACTTTAACACATAATGGCAAGAGGTATTGATTTTTTGACTTTAATTCCTCTGAACTTTAATGTCTTTGGACTTCAACATGAAAGTGGATTTAAACTTTGATTTTTAATTTCTCCATGGGAATTTGATATTTTGTGGGGGTTATATTAAAATTCAAAGCATTTCTACATTGCTGGCATTCCATTATTGAAATGTCTCTATTAATTTTTTTCTTTGGGATGTTGTTTAATCTTCTCACAGAACGTCTAATTCGCTATGTTGGACAACATAGCTGGACATCATTTGGAATTAGAAATAAAACTGGATTTAATTTTAAATCTTGGGAACATAGTAACCCTGGATTTGATTTAAATAATTTACTCCTCTGACCCCTTTTGTTGCCTCTTCGTGAAATATATACATTTCCCACCAGGAATTCCAGGTGATTTCCAAAAAGTGCCATCCAGATGGAAGAAAAGCTTTGTTGACAAACTGCTTAGCTCCTGCTCTGGGGGGATGGGCTACGCCTTTGGGTGATCATAACAAAGCGGGTGAAAGAAACACAGGCAGGGATATTAGTGGGAGAAAGGCAGCCCCTCTGTTCCAGTGTCTCCTTCCATCCAGGGTGCTCAATCAACGCTATACCTGAACTTCTGTTAAATTAGCAAGGTCACTTGGCTGACATACCTTAAAGAAGGACTCCAGCCTGGCTTCTGTCAGCAACAGAGATAATATCTGCACAAATGTTCACACTTCGTTTAATCTATCAAAACTGTTCAGAGTTCACTGTTTGAGTTCAGAGCTGTTTGAGTTCAGAACTCACACAGGACAAATGTTATTTATCATGAACACAATGGAATAGAGAAGAGAATGGAAGGAATAATTCAGCAGACAAGAAATTTCATCACATTTCTGCAAGATGCAAAACAGCCAGAGTGAGCTGATAGATGGAGTCGAGGGAGAAGCAAGCATAGTCCAGGATACACATAAAGGTGACCCTATCCCAGGGAGGTGGCTGACTGTCCTGGTGGAATGCCAGGTAAGATTTATACTCGGAGATGGAAGGCACCTGGGGTGTAGAAATGGGACAACAAGCTAGAAAGGGGTGACTGAAGGGCAGTAGTCACGTCTCATTCTCCACTCCCACCTAGATCGAGGGAACACTCAGCAGACAGTAAAATACTGTCCCCTTCCTCCAGGCCACACAAACAAAATACACAACTCAGAAGAATCTCCAAAGAGACAGATTATGTTGGGGAGAACCAAAAAGGTACCATGGACATCTGGTCTTAGAGAAAAACCCTCCCCATTAAGACACTTAAAGGATTTCCCACGATAACAGTTTACTCCCACCCACTTACTCTGAAGTGAAGCTTCACTGTGAACAAGCTTCCCCAACATGCAAAGAGCTCAGACAAACTCTATTCCCACTATCTTAAAAATAAGCAGAAAACTAAGGACCACCACAGATCGGAAGCCTACAAAATCAATGAAAAAGGCCACCATAAAAAAAAAATGAAAAAAATTGAGATAATTCATGCTAAAGAGATAAAAACAAACAAGTTCTAAGAAATATCCTTGGAGAAATTAAAAAATATTTTACATTTGTAAAACAAAAATGGGGCTACTAAAAAATAAAAAAAGAGAATTCTTAGCATTTTTCTTTTAAAAAGATGATATCCTCTTGGGCCCCTGGTAGTGGGAGGGTGGAAGTCACAGACAAATTGGGGAAAATAAATGTTGGATACTGGAGAAGTCTTTCAGAACATATGACAAAAAGACAAAGCGCTCAAAATTATATAGGAAAATACAAGAGAAATAATCCAAGAGGCTCAAAGTCTGACTAATTCCAGAAAGCAAGGACAGAGGAAATGGAAACAAGGGAAATATTTTAAAAAAGAAGAAGAAGAAAATTTCCTGGCACTAAAGAAGGTCATGACTCTTTAAATTGAAAATGTTCAATGACATTTTTTTAAAAAGTCACACACCTAGATATATCATGAGAGAATTTTATAGTATTAAGGCTAAAATAATAGAAAATATCCCTGAGAAAAATGGTTTTCTATCTAGAATTGCGTATCTAGTAAACATCACTCACGTGTGAGGGTTAAAGACTTATTTTTTTCAGAATTTAATCTCCTAAGCATCCCTTTTTAGGAATTTTTAAGTGAGTAAAACAAAAGAAAAGAGGGCACAGGATCTTGGAGACAGAAGTTCTAATCCAGGATCTAATCCTACTGTGCAGGTCTAGGGCATAACATCCAAATCCAGCCCGAAGACTCTGGAAGGGACTTCCATGGAGAAAGGAGGGAATCATCGATGCCCGAAACAAAGGACAAGGCTGAGTCCTCAGCCTGACTCCATAACTAAAAGGAAAGACCATCTGGACATGCGAAGCATCAGACGGAAGAACACGCTCTGCTCCTGGAGAAGCAGAGCCCTCGACACGTGCTTCCAACCAAAAGAAAACTTATTTACTAAGTTCTATCATTTAATAAAAACCATTTTATTATGATTTCTAAAGGATTCTGAAATCTTTAGTTGGGCATACTCAAAATTTAGGTCCAATATTTCCATATTGAGAGAGAGAAAAACTCCATGAGTCAGGCCCAAAGGACGTGCAGCATTTCTAATCGAAATTTATTTGTTTAGGAGGTTTTCAAGCAATGGCTAGCATATAACAGCTTCAACTGTATTTAAATAAAATTCTCATTGTCATCTCATAGTAATTATTGCATGGGAAGAAAATTATTTATTGCAAGACATAGCAGGCAGAAAAATATATTCTGCTGTGAAGAGATATTGCAGTGCAAATAGGCAACTGCTTTTTCAGCATGTGCATGGTTATGTGTTGAATGTAAATGTATGTAAATATCTCAATTTTAACACTTTATCATTGTTCAAATAGTCTTCCAAGCCATATTCAATACCTAATTTAAAGCTTTGCAAGATCATTTCTTTCTTATTTGTAATTTGTTACTCTTGAGAGCATAAGTTCTTCTGGATATACAGCTAGGCCTAATCTATAATCTGATCTATAAACTGTGCTTTCATTTTTTAAAAATCACTAAAATTTTTCTTTTGAATATCTGGTTATAATACATCCCAGTTTACAAATATTTACTAAGAAATTCAAAGGCAGACCTCACCCTACCTTCCCCTGTAATGCTTTGTTCAACATTTGTTCTCATGCATGAGATAACAGGCAGGAAAGTGATCAGGAAAATCTCCCCTGTCGTGGCTGGGCTCCTGTAATGTACTGAGTCGTTATTCTTTGCTAAGCTCTGTATTAGATCCACCGGAGAATTGCAATGAAAGTAAGAGGTATAGCAGTTACACTTAGATCATTACTTTGTTTAATTAATGCACAATATCTGACCTAATTCCTAAACAGATTTGCGGCGGCTCCTTGCAACAACAGATGTGAAGCCAGCCTTTCTTCTTGTACACCCTACTCCGCCCCTCAGAGTCATCTCATCCCTTGCTGCTCATCTAGTAAGTTGCTAAAATGCGTGGACATGTTTGCCAGGGCCATCGCTTTAAATATTCAGCAGCCAGTACTGCATGCTTCTGACCATTCAGTGCAGAGCCTCACCACTGCAGTGGGCACTGGTGTAGGCATCACCATGGCTGCACCGTAGGGTCAACTAAGGGCATCCAAGGCTTAGCCAACAGAATCCAAGCTTTCTCTGAGGTGAATTCCTTTTGCCTCAGTTGACTTTTGCTTTGGGAGGTGAAGTTGGCTATGGCTTCATTTACATCATTGATGCAACGCCTGTGCAGAAGTCAGCCGAGTCCTGCAGGTTTCTAGGCACCCTCAGATTTCTGTCAGTAAGAAACTCAGAAGGCTTCGTCTAGAGTCAATCACTAGACTCGCTTACAGTAGCAATTTATTCCACACTGGAATGCTCTAGATGCTCTCTTCCAATTTCCTTTACTAGAGTGGAAGGTGGGCCAAGGGCCTTGTGGATTTTCTGAAGAATCCATGATGGCAACTTCGGACACCATGAACTTCAGCTTGTCAACATGTTCTGATATGTTTTTCTTTGAGAAAGGTGAAACTGATGCCAAGCACGATATGAACATGCTTCTGGAAAGGCAGAAAACATCTATTGAAGTAACAACCACTGTCCCTCTTAATGGATGTTACTATCACAGCAGAAGACAGCATTTAGAAGGAGACAAAGAGAGAACCTCGAACCCCCAGCACATGCTGATGAAAACACAGTGGGTCAAGACATGACAGTGGGTTCAAACCTTCTCAAAAGTGAAATAAGAGGGTATCCTCTCCATACAGTAAGTACTTGCAACCTTCCTACAGCCTGAATTTCACCAGGAAAAGATACAAGAGGTTATGCCTTTGGTTTTTCAGATGGGGCTCACAAGGGAATTTCTGGTGTTGCCCAGGCACATGTGATGGTTGACACCCAGGAGCTGTCAGAAGCAGTGCTGAAGGCAATGGCGTAGGCAGCAGTTGGATCCTTTAGCGCAGCTTCAAATGGCAGACAGGATAAGACACACTGCTGCAGAAGGTGTCATGTGTTGGGGGTATGGCATTTCCATTCTGTTTTGCCATCACTCATCTCAACCTTTGGCATGTGGCTGCGTTTCTTTGGCAATCAGGGAAGCTACCACAGAGGGTTCTTCTAGACAATGGTTTTGTGTTGGAGTAAATTCAAATGTTAGTCAAATCCAGTTCTTTCCTAATCATAAATTAATCCATATGATGTACACAGAAGGTGCTTTGTTGGTCTTCATTTCTGGTGGCTTCATGTATCTGTTGGCGAAGTCTTATGCATAGAAGCTTCCTGTCCCTATCACACACATTGAGTCCTTTCTTTTGCAGGCCGTTCCAACTTAAGCCCAACCCACATATACAAGGATGGGTGTTCATAACCATAATGGTGGGAAATATTTTCAGTTACATAACTCACCCCCAACCTATCCTAGACATCATACTATGTAGACAAAAATACTTTTACCTTCCCTGACTCATGTCACCTCACATTAGTTTGGTGTGAAACATTGCTTTAATAGTACAGTAATTCTTAACAAGTATTTTTTTTCCACAGTTTTCTACTTACAGAAAGAAAAAAAATAAACAAAACCAATTTGCATCTAGTTCTGATATAACTAAGGGTGAGAAAGAAATGTGACAATAATCTCAAGGAGTATATATTCAAGAAAATATACTAAAGTTGGGAGTCTTGACCCAGGGCTGGACAAATATTTATAGTTCTCTATCTTGAATAATGTATTTTCATCTACTTTTCAGCATAACTACAAGGAAATTTTAGAGTTGAGACAGAAGGTCAATGGAACCAGGGACAATTAAAAGATCTTTTTAGACAGTCAACTATGCAATCCAATTGCCAAATACTTGCTGATAGGGGTAATTTTTCATGAACTGAAAACCAAGTATCACCTAGAATGGCAGTGAGCATGAACAAGATGAGTAAGCAGCAGAGTAATTTGAAATACTGTATTGAGGCCACCTGGGCCATTAGTACTCCAAGTAACACTGCAGATTTTTAAAGTGAGAGCTGACAGCTCCGTGTTCACATGTATCCAAGTATGTGCCAAATGTTTCACAGGGTCTCATTTATTAAACCCTCATGACGACAGTGTGGCTACTATAATCATTTCCGTTTTACAAAACCCAAAAGTTCTGCAATCAAAAAAAACTTTTGATGTTCACTTTTTAAAAATCCCTTAATATGTAATACTAATGGTGACTTTTAATAGACATGAATATTTCATTCAAAAAATTAACTGCGAAGTAGAATAAGCCATCTGTGTTCATCACAGTATAAACCAAAATGCATACCTTATTACCAAAAACTGACGTGCCTTGTCAATTATCATTCATGAGGAGTCCTGGGTATTGTACGATGCTCAACTACTTCTAAATCAACTGACAAAAATGGATTATGATCACAGAATTTGAATGAAGGTTACATGCATTTGATTACTGAATATGATCAATCCAGGTGGGTCACATCTGATACTGTTTTCTTAGTGGTTTACTCATTTGAAAACACATATTGAGACTGCCTATGTTATTAGAACACCACAATATTTATTTGGTTAGTATAGTTGCTACTGTGTTGGATAACAGAAAGTTTATCTTGAGATAAAATATAATAATTCAATAATGCCTCTAACCTGTGACCAGCTCCCGGATCTCCAGGTCGGTGGTCTTGCGGAGTAACCTCACCAGCGCTGGGATGCCGCCACAGTTTTTCAGAGCAATTTTGTTATCATCATTGGCCTTCCCATACACCAGGTTTCTCAGAGCTCCACAGGCGCTACGGTGGACTTCAGTCATCCGATGATCCAACAGGTCCACCAAGAGCTGGATGCCTCCTTGTCTTCTTATCTGAAAGAGCAAAGGACACCCCACTTTTGCTTTAGAGTGTAAGGTTTCACTCTCTATACCAAAACATGTTTTTCATATAAGGTATCTGCTAACAATTAACTGCACCAAACTGAATTAAGGCATACAAAAGGAAAAGAAAAAAAGTGTTTGTTTGATATTTTATTCTCTGTATTTGCTTTAATATCCTACCAATAAAAATCCAAATGCATTTCTTTCAAACTATAGAATGGGAAAGGTGATTTTAACTTCATAATGGGTGCCTTAGACATTTCTCTCTATAAAATCATGCCATGTCCTCATGGCTGAAGCACATGAAGAAATAAAAGGCATTACATTGATCCTTATTCCTTAGACTTACTAAATTTAACCACTGTCTTAAAGGGCTGCAGGACTGATGTACAAAATGTTAAAGCTATGCTTAATAGGGATATGCTCCAAACATTTCAAAGGAACCAGAAGCGAAGCAAGAGACTGGAAGAATCGACACAAGGAGTTTTATCTCAGAAGACCTGCAGAAATAAGAACGTCTCTTACATGAGGGACAGAACACATGAGGAGAAGGCATGTTATGCTTAACTTAGGTATGTGATTCAACAACAAAAGCACACTACATTTTACTGTTCTTTTTATCAAAACAACATTTTAATCTTTCATAAGTAAATTTAAATTAGAAACAAAATAAAATGGCTACGTAACACACAGGTTAGTTCATAGGGTTTTCATGAACAAAGCTGCATCTGAAAACTTCTGCATGTATATGGAAAAAGAGCATGATTCATCCAGTAGTACCCTTCTCTTTTTCTTTTTTTTATGCTTCGGTGTTCTTCAGGGATTGAAGAATTGGCACTTTCTCTACTTAAGTTTTTGATTACAGAAAAACTCATTCATGCCACAGATGTGCCGAGACACCTGGCTACATCCCCGGGCTCTTTGAACTGTGTCCAAGTGCTGTTCTTTCTATGAGGTGGCTCTAACCACATCATTTAAAACTGCTCTTGGAACCACACCCTTACCCCAAGCCAGCATTCTTCTTTACCTTCAAGTGCTATTGAATTCTTCATAGGACTTATTGTGTTCCAACTTGTTATGTGTATTATTATTGCCTGTCTGCTATTAGGATGCACGTTCTGGGAGGAAAAGTCTCTGTTATATATCCCTATCCCCAGTGCAATGCCAGACACACCATAAATGTTCACTAAATATTTGTCAAATGAATGGAGAGGGTTAATTAATATATTATTTGCCACCTTGGTGTTTCTTAGCTTTGCTAAAATAGTATTCTCAAAATTAAGAAATATCCCTCTTTAAAGAAAAAAAAAACCCTTTTGTGAACAGTCAGGAATGTATCCAGGGGCATCAGCCCTGTGGCTCTTCCAACCTAGCTTACAAACAAAATAGAGCATGCTTCATTCATACAGGGTGGCCTCTGATGATTCCAAATATGCCAACAGGAATCATTTTCATTCAACAGCAAATGAAAGCAGAAAAAGTGGAAACCCTCAGTGCACTCTTGGCCTCTAAATCCCTAATTTGGAAACCATGAATGCAGCATTTCACATATGGCGCCTCCATGAGAACATGCCAGGGAAGAAAGAGGGAGGGATGAGGAGGGACGGTATTGTTGAGGGGTGATGGTTGCCCTGCTTGAGGCTGGTGACAACACCTGGGTAAGGAGGACTGAAAGGATTTTTAGGTCAACTAAGGAAAGAGAAAAAGAAGTGCAAAACAACTTTGCCCAACTTACAGTTTGACTCAGGGCTTGCTTGGCACCTGCGCCGGAGAGCTGATATTGTATTCCTACATAGGTGTGCCTTGTACATGCACCCAGATTACAAGTCCATCCACTTCATTATAGTGCTTAAGAAGGCATATCCCACTTGTACAAAAAAGGTTAAACTATGAATATGACTTTCTCTATGTGTGTATATTTTCACATGTGTGATTTATTTAAAGTTCTCTGAGTTTAGTTACTTTAACAATGATGAAACCATTAAAAAGAGATAACAAATCCATTCTTACAGTGAATCTATTGGTTATGTACTAAAAGCAGATGGCATCATCAATCAATCTATGCATTTCATTTATATGTATATATTTTAGCTATCCTGTATGTTATAATTAATATTCCTAATTTATTATATTTCCAATTCATATGATTTAATGAATTAAGTGATTAAAATATTATTCCAAAACATTAAAAGGGAAAATGAATTCAAACTGAATGAGGCATGAATTTTTTTTTTTTTTTGAGATGGAATCTCTGTTGCCCACGCTGGAGTGCAGTGGCCTGATCTCAGCTCACTGCAACCTCTGCCTCCTGGGTTCAAGTGATTCTCCTGCCTCAGCCTCCCGAGCAGCTCAGATTACAGGCATGCACCACCATGCCCGGCTAATTTTTTTAGTAGAGATGGGGTTTCACCATGTTGGTTAGGCTGGTCTCGAACTCCTGATCTTGTGATCTGCCTGCCTCAGCCTCCCAAAGTGCTGGGATTACAGGCATGAGCCACTGCTCCCAGCCTGAATGCAGCATGAATTCTTAATGCTACAATGAAAACAAAATGTTTTCAGTACGGCTCTAATTAATGCCATATACCCAAATTTATAGTGAAATTTTTCAGTTTGATTTTAATCTACTTAGATAAACATAAATATGACAATTAACTTTTTTCTTTTGCTCTAATTTATTATATTAATTGGAAATATAATAAATTAGGGTCACCAGATCCTCTATATTAAAACTTGTTTTCTTGGGATTGAATTTTATCTAAGAATGTGAGAATCCTACTTTCGTTTTCTGAAGCCAAACATGACTCAGAGTTAAAATGTAAATAGCCACATGTGTGAAACGGGATGGCCAGATCCTTGGTCCTCCCTCCTTCCCCTGCAGCCTCCCCTCTCCCATCAGGACCGGAAGGGAGGCCCTGACATGGACTCCAGTCCTCTTGCTTCTGGTGGCTATGTGTGGGTCTGATGCTGTCCTCTTCACTTTCCCTCTCTTGCTTTTCTGCAGGACCCTTCCTTTCTCCAATTTCTTGCACCCAATCCATCTACCAGTTTCTTCTGGTATCTAACATGAAATCTTTCCAAGCTTCCAAACAAACCTATTTTAAACACTCAAAAAGTACAGTTTTCTGAAAACCTATCAGAAGAAACTTGTCTTCTCTGAAATGGCACCTGTATGTCTTATCCCCCCAAATGGTGAGCTGTCTAGTTCCAATTTATCCCCTGTCCATCACTCCACATCCAGCAAGCTGAGCCCAGGTTTTAGTTAACATATGATTACTGCAGGTCAGTTTACCCTCTCTTCACAATATTTCTTTAATCATCTTCATGCACAATTGGTTTTTTTTTTTTTTTTTTTTTAGACAGAGCTGTGCTCTGTCACCCAGGCCGGAGTGCAGTGGCATGATCTTGGCTCATTGCAAACTCCATATTCAGGGTTCAAGTGATTATCTTAGTAAAGATGAGGTTTTGCCCTGTTGCCCAGGCTGGCCTTGAACTCCTGGGCTCAAGCAATTCATCCACTTTGTCCTCCCAAAGTGCTGGGATTACAGGCATGAACCACCCTGCCCAGTCTCACACAGAATTCTTTAAAAGTCAAACTTTGAAAGATTCTAAATTTAATAGCATTAAAATAAACTCAGTAAAATGGTAGATTATATACATCTTATATTTATACATAATTCAACAGTAAAATGAAATGCAATAAAAGAGTGCCTGTCACAAGATAGTAAGTGAATAAATATTTATCAGATGAATGGTGCAGCTGGTTGTCAGGTATTTCTCTCTGTCTGTCTGTCTCTATCTCTCTTTCTCTCTCTTTTAGAGCAGTTTTAGGGTCACAGCAAAATTGAGCAGAAAAGACAAAATTCTCATGTACTCCCTATCCGCCACACAAGCACAGCCTCTCCACTATCAACAGTCTGCACCCTAGAGGTACATTTGTTACAGTGGATGAATCTACATTGACACATTATCACCCAAACTCTATAGAGTTCAATTGTCCAAAGTTACATTAGGTTCATGTCTGGTGCTATACCCTCTATTCTTACTAAAGGTACAATGACATGCATCCTCCAATTATAGTTTCATACAGAATAGTTTCCCTGCCCTAAAAAATCCTCTGTGCTTTGCCTATTTATCCCTCCCTCTCCACTAACCCCTGGCAACCACTGATCTTTTTACTGTTTCCATGATTTCGCCTTTTCTAGAATTTCTTTTTTTTTTTTTTTAAAAAAGGAAGATAGTATATTTTTTCCCCAAACTAGTCAAATAATCCAATAATTGGTCTATTTTTCATCTGCTGCTTTCTACTCAAAGGTGAGGCAGGTACCTATCCACCCAACCATCACCAATTATTGAAGTAAAACAGAGTCACATGACAGATAAACATATTCATTGGTGATATATTTATCAAGGTGTGGTCTATAGACTGCCCAACTCAAAATCTACCTGAGAAACATTAAAACGTAGATTTCTAGAGCTATCAAGAGCCCGCCAAATCTGTATTTTAGCAAACTCACCAGATAATTTCTAAAGGGACTTAAGTATGAGGAGCCCTGCCATTCCAGGGTAACTGCTAAATGGCAAAGGGCCTTTTCTATCTAGTCCCTAAAAGCATTTAAAATACATCAGTCAAACCAGTCACATCTGTGCAAAAGTATTAGGGTAATTCAAGGTCCAAATCACTGGAAATTCTCCTAAGGTCGGCATGAAGCTCCCACCCTCAGCCTAATCGGTCCGGAATAGTCCTGCTCTCTGAGTGCACAAAGCATCGGAAGCCATGTATCTCAGTGATGAAGTGACTCTACAAATATTTATGCATTGGGTAAAAATCCTCAAACCTCATATAGGTCTCTTTCTAACCAGGTGCCCACCTTCATTGGACAGGTAGTGCCTCTGGCCACCTGCCTTGCTATTATTTTATTTTATTTTTTTTTTTATTTTTAGAAAGGAAGAAAAAGAATT
>NW_016107989.1:163957-236753 GCF_001604975.1 Cebus imitator
AGAGGGAGAGGCGTTCTGAGTTTGGTTATTCTCAGCCTTTTTAGGCTGTTTTCTTCCCTTCGTTATAAATTTATCCATCTGTGGTCTTTATAATTACCGTCTTTATAGTTGGGTTTCGGAATGGACGTCCAACTTGTTGATTCCCGGTGCTAGAATCTGAGCAACCCACTGCTCCGGCCAAAACAGTGGCTTTAAGATTGACGGTGCTTTTCTGACTCTGCACCAAGAACCGCCACACCAAGGCAGCGGCAAAACTGCCTCACCGGCCTCAAGAGTCACGCTGGCGACACGTGGGGCTCCTCCGCTGGGAATCTCCTGGTGTGTGAGCAACAAAAATTGATCTGAAAGTGTGGCGTCCTCTCGTTCTCTGCTCTTTCAGTGGGAGCTACAATCCCAAGCTGCTAGTGATCAGCCATCTTGGATCTCTCTCTAGAATTTCAAATAGTTGCAATCATATATATGTAGCCTTTTCAGATTGTCTTCATTTTGTTACTAATATAAATTTAAGGTTTCTCCATGTCTTTGCTAGAGATCTCATTTCTTTTTAGTGTTGAATGCTGAATAATATTCCATTTTCTGGATGTACCACAGTTTATTTATTAATTGACCTGCTGTAGGACATCTTGGTTGCTTTTAAGTTTTGGCAATGTTGTATAAAATTGCTATAAACATTTGTGTGCAAGTTTTTGAGTAGACATAACTTTTCAACTCCTTTAGTAATACCAAGATGTGTCATTGCTGGATCACACGATAAAAGTATGTTTAGTTTGTAAGAAACTGCTATACACTCTTCCAGAATGGCTGTTCCACATTCCCACCAGCAGCAAATGGGAGTTCCTGTGGCTCCAAATTCTCCCTAGCCATTTGGTGTTGTCACTGTTTGGATTCTGGTCATTCCGATAGGTGTATAGTGGTATCTCACTGTGTCTCCTTCTCTTTTAAGACTACCTGTGTGATTCAGATTTATTTACATTAATACAAATGATTAAAATTAAAACAATGAATGTTGGAATACATATGGGGAAATGATAGCTTCATTTAGATCTTGACTGAGCAATTCTCATATCTGCTACTTTCCCAAATATGATAGAATTGGACACGGACCAGAAGGGACTTTTCATACATGGCCTGAATAGACAGTCTTAAACTCACTTATTAAGTGGCTCTTTGATAGATAATTGACCTTAGTCAGTTGTTCCTGTGTAAGTGGCTCACATTTATTTTTCTACTTAGGTGTGCACTTTAGGAATCTAGCTGAGAGTAACCTACAAGGAGTAAGGAAGGTGGAGGCTGGTGAACTCCATCCTCAGGCGAAACAAAAGATGAATTAATCAATCAAACAAACCAAGCCCATGCCCTACTGTTTATCTTTGTTTGTTTTTGCTTTTTAGCTTGTTTACAGTGAGGTCATTCTTGAACTTGATGCAGATAATCTCTGGGGAATGAACACTAGAATGCATTCTCAGTTTGCATCGGGGAGAATAAAAATGGCTTTCATACCTTTGCCCCAAAATACACTGCTTTAAAGAATGTTTACAATTTAAATTCCAGAACTGAGAGTATCTAAAAATCAGGCAGGAGGAGGATGCAGTTGGTTTCTTCCTTGTCTTTTCCTTACAAGGAAGAATGTATCTAAGCCTTTTAAATCAGAAAACAAATGGATAGGCAATTAAATTACACACAAGAGAAATGCAAGTAGTGCAACGGCACCTATTGCAAAAATAGGGCCTCACCACTTAATGGATTTGTTACTTTTAACATAATATGCATATGTTGACAATAGCATATATTTGCCAATGAATTAGCTATTATCATTAAACTTATATCAACATCAATGAATAATTTATAGCATATTCAATTACAGCAGTGTTGGGATGTTTATGACAGTCTTCATAAAAGTGTAATGATAATGATGATGGATAGTGGATAAAAAATTACTTTAAACAGCTTGCAACAGAATTCCTCTTGGGAGGTATCTGCCTTTATTTGAAAAGAAAAAATACTACGAGGTTACTTAGAGGATAGTGAGACCCTTAGGGTGTGGCCTGCTGGGCATTCAGGGCAAAAGAAGAGATTGCTCACCTGCCCCATATTTGCAAAAGGAGGGATTTTGAGCTGGGGAGAGAAGACAGAAAAAGCTGGAGTAGCTTTTGTCAACCTATTATTTGGTGAGACAAGGACCTCAAAACAGTTAAGGACCTGGGTGTGTACTGCTATTGCTCTAAGTAAAATGGATATATCTTTGGGATTCTGGGTTCATGTTGAAAGAAACTAGGCTGTGCCTGAGACTCAAAGTAAATTTTAATAATAGTGTGCAAGACTGTCACTACATACTACATATACGTACAGTATATCTCATACATATATACATACACACACACACACACACACAATGGATACTATGTACTATAATATTTCTTTCCTTCAGATACTTATGAAAACTCAAGTCCCAATGTCTGAGAACTGGTTTATAGAAAGAGCTGATTAAAAAGAAGAAAAGGGAATGCAGTGATTTTTACTAAATTTTCAATTAACTGTTACTTTTCAATGGTACTGGGTTTGAGAAAGCTTTTTAAAATGATATCATTATTATGCATTCATTTTTAATATTAAGACTTTCAATAATTTTTCTGCTTAAAGGCTACTGGAAGGTACAAAGTTTGTGAATTCCAAACCAGAGGTATGTAGAAACTGCAGTTATCAGTTTGTAATCACTGAAATCAACCCTTACTCTTATTGCAAAGTCAGTTCAACAATCAATGTTTCTATAAAATCTGAACTGAGATATGTCCATGTAGGTGCCTGTAAATAATATAGAAGTATATTATGTAAAGAGACAGAGATTCTCAAAAATAATTTCCACTAAAAAATTTTCATAATTTTTTGGTTTGTATTACTTGGTGTAAATTTTGAGCTGCCCTTGCAGATACTGAATACAAAAATGACAAAGCATTGACAGTTACAAAGAATGCCTCTAGTAAGTCTTACTACATTCTAACTAACTCAACTCACATGCGACTTTTTATTTCCACATTTAGATATTTCGTGATGTTAGAATCCCATGATTTTCTCTAAATCACAAAAAATTTTATAATTTTTCTAGTGGAAATTATTTTTGAGAATCTCTCTCTCTCCCTCCAGTTGTATGAAATGGCTGTGTTCTCCATTTGATAGAGGAACAAAGATGAGTTACGTTTCTTTCTAAATTGTGTTTTAGAGAGAAAGTATGTTGCAGTGATTGGAGAGGCTGCCTTGGACCTAGGTTCAAATCAAATATTAAAACCTATGTCCCCCAGGTAAGTTACTTAAATGCCTGTAAAGCATGAACAAAGTGTGAACCTACGTCACAGGTTATTTTCAGGATTAAATGATATTTCAAAAGTGAATTAACAAAGTGCTCAGTAAACATTATATGTCACAGAACTATCTACCCCTTTTTAAAGGGTATTCTTAATTGCTTTCTTACCTGGTCAAAATATAAATTCATTTAATAAAATGTTGATATATGATAGTGAAAGAAATACAATTTAGGGTTTAAGTTTATAAATTGGGTTTAGGGTATAAACTGTATATATCAAATGGATCTCTTGCTAACTGTGAGATGAGCAGTGAAGTTTTCTGGATATTCACTCTGTGAGTGAAGCAGTCTTGGGGTCAAATGTGCCTCAAAGCTGTTTTTTTCTGACAACTGTTTTTCTGAGAGCAGACACCCTCCACAAAACACACTTGTCAGTTCTCAGAATTGCTGAACACCATAAGTGAGTTTCAACTTTACTCTTTAAGTGCACCTAGGAAAGGCCTCTCCATTTTTTTAAAACACACAAAAAATTCAAGTGACTCCTTGAGTTTCTTCTCTAAAGACACCACTCAGGAAATGTGATCTTGGTAAGTCTCATGGTTTGTATTACTTGGTGTAAATTTTGAGCTGCCCTTGCAGATACTGAATACAAAAATGACAAAGCATTGGCAGTTACAAAGAATGCCTCCAGTAAGTCTTACTACATTCTAACTCAACTCAAATGTGACTTTTTATTTCCACATTTAGATATTTCGTGATGTCAGAATCCCATGATTTTCTCTAAATCACAAAGTGTTGATAAAACCAGACTTTTAGAAAGCGCCTAAGTAATTCTAGGGCCCTGAATAACTGCTTTCCTTGAATAACTCTGTAACATCATCAGTCAGAGGCAAATATTGTATGTAGGTGCAGGGTAGATTTCTCCTCCCAAGACTATGCTCCCAAGTTTAAAGGCTACGCTTACATTTACTTTCTCTTTCTCTTACTACTGTCTTATCTCTGTAGATCTGAACACACAGTCTGTTCAAGCAGATATATGCTCTATTTCACAGTAGGATATTTATTCCATTGGATGTTTCATAAAAATACATGCTGCATATACACCATGGAATATTATGCAGCCTTAAAAAATATGAGTTCATGTACTTTGCAGGGACATGGATGAAGCTGAAAACCATCATTCTCAGCAAAATAACACAGGAACAGAAAACCAAACACTGCATGTCCTCACTGGTAAGTGGGAGATGAACAGTGAGAACACATGGACAAAGGGAAGGGAACATCACATACCGGGGTCTGTCAGGGGGTGGGGGGCTAGGGGAATGATAGCATTAGGAGAAATATCTAATGTAGATGATGGGGTGATGGATGCAGCAAACCACCATGGCACGTGTATACCTATGTAACAAACCTGAACATTCTACATATGTATCCCAGAACTTAAAGTATAATAATAAAAAAGAATACATGCCAGGGTTTATTATATCAATTACATATAGTTAGTATTATACCCTAAAAAAAAGATTCACTGTCTATAACAATGGACATTAAAATATTTAAAGATGGATGGTGAGGGTTGACACATTCTTTCTCTCTCACTTCTCTGAATTCTGATCTTTTGGCTTCTTTTGTGTGTTGCTGGACAGCTCTCATCCTTCCCAACTGATTGAGCAGAGGTCTCTCCTCTGGGGCCTGGATTAAGGTCCTTGCCTGGACTCCAAATCTACCACTAGCCTTTGTTACTGGTTTTAGCTTTGTAAGTCCTTGCTTCCCAGCTAACTGAGCAGATGTTTGAACTTGAACTTGATTCTGAAAAAAATCTCCCACTACTATAGCACTTAAGCAAAAAATCTCCCACTACTATGGCACTTAAGCAACTGAACATTAGAATGATCTTCATTTTTAATCTATAATAAAGTGAAGACAACAGTTACCATCCTTATTATTTAACTTTGTGGTGGATGTGATGGTCGATAGAGTAAAATTGAAAAAGTGAAATAAGGAGGTGAGTCATTTGGCAAAAAGACTCATGATTATCAAGATCGATGAAAAAACCTTTTGGAATTAATTAGAAAATTCAGTAAAATAGAAGCTTAAAATTTTAAAAATAAAAGCTTCCTCATGGAGATACACACACACACACACACACACACACACACACACATATGTAAATTTTTTCTCATATACTAATTTTACCTAATATTCTCATACATAATTTTCTCATAAAAATAATTGCTCAGAATATTAATAGAAAATTATCCCATTCAGAAAAGCAACATGAAATAGAAAATACTTAGGAAATAAATATATTATGAATTGGGAAGTTTCTTTATGAAGAAAACAACAAGTATTTACTGAGATGCAAAAAAGCACATGTGAATAAATGTAAATGGAATATCACATTCCTTCAGTATTATAAAGATTTCCATTGGTCTCTAGATTAATTTAAATATTAAAACAGTTCAAATCCAAAGCCCAGTAAATTTTAGAATTGTTTTTGGACACAATGACACTAAAGTTCATCTGGAAGAATGAACATGGGAAAAACACAGGAAAAATAAAGAATGATGGAAAGATGAACATATACTAAAGCATCAATACACAGAACAATATGAAATTAGCTTAGAATCAACAGATAACAATAGGAGAGAAGAAAAGACTCCAGAAAAGATACGCATGTTTACAAGACTTTAGGATTTCATCATGAAACATTATGGATTCGATACCTAGAATTAGTAAAAACAGGCTCACCACTTAAGTAGGGAGAAAGCATTTGATTTTTTCATAATGACACAAAGTAAATACCAGATGGTTTAGAAATGTAAATGTGAAACATAAAACAAAAAAGCACTAGGGGGATGTACAAATGGGTATTTATATACTACTGGGAAGAACTGAGGTTGATACAAAAGCCAGGAGCCATGATGAAAAAGACTGAGGCACACATATTATAAACAAACTTAAGTAGTGAGGAAAGAACTAAACAAAACATTGGCTATGAACATGATAGACAAAAGTTTAGACACTTAGCATTGCTAAATTCTTCCTCTAATTTAACCAATCTATTGGATGTAAAATGATATCTCTTTTTAGTTTTAATTTGCATTTTCCTAATTACTAGTAAGGTTGAGCCTTGGAATAAATTTTTTACCAAAGAGGTAAAGAATCAACATGAATAAAATTAAAGTACTTTACTGAGCAATATAAACAAACACATAAATAAGTATAAGAAAATGCTCTGTTCATGAATGAAAGGAGTGGATATTAAAAAGGCTATAAATTCTCCAAAATGTATTTACACTTTTAACACAATTTCAATCAAAATTCAAGGGATTTTCTGGAACATGACAAAATGATTCTTTTCATCTGGAATCTTAAGCAAGCAATAAAAAGTAAGAATATTTCAATAAGGAGGAATACAAGAGGGAAAATATTTTATCTCATTTATAAATGCTACATAAAGCCTCAATAATTAAAGTGTTGTGGTACTGATGTAGAGTCAAGATGGCTTGGCAGAACAGAAGGGGCAACCAGGAAACAGCCTGGGGTACTTAGGCGCTGATGTGTGACAAAAAGAACTACAAGTCAATGTTAAAGGCCTGAATGATACCAAAAGGTCTTAGGGAGGCTGACTATACATCATGTACATTAAAGAATTTAAGAACTAAATAAGCCAAATAAGGAAAAAATAAGTGAAGGAAATATCTATATGATTTCAAGGATGAACAAGGAATCCTGAACACAAACAAGAATGGAAGCAATCTAATTCCAAAAGTAATAATTGTACGCCGATACAAGATATTGCGTCAGCTTTAGTATCCTAGTGACACTGACTTTGAAAGTTTAAATGTAATTTTAATATATCCTCATAGGGAAGCACACTATCCATATTAAAGTTAGAATACATCTTCTGATGGTTCAGGTGTTCACTTCCTTTTCTTTCTCCTCCTCCACTCCCTCATATAATAAGAATAGAGTGTGACACTGGGTAGTTTTACAGAGATAATTTAAATAAAGATATAAGATTGTCTGGGTATGGTGGCTCATACCAGTATTTTGGGATGCCAAGACGTGCAGATGAATTGAGGTCAGGAGTTTGGGACCAGCCTGGCTAACCAGGCGAAACCCTGTCTCTACTAAAAACCAAAAATTAGCCAGATGTAGTGGTACGCGCTTGTAATCCCAGCTACTCAGGAGGCTGAGTCACAGGGATGATCTGATCACAGGAGACAGAGGCTGCAGTGAGCCTAGATCTTGCCACTGCACTGCAGGCTGGATGACAGAGCAAGACTGTGTCAAAAAATAAACCAAAATAAATAAAATAAATAAGAAATAAAGATATAAGACTGATAACAAATGCTCTTCAAATTCTGGTCTTATTTTTTTAAAAGAAATAATCAGTCATCTCTCTTGAGCATAAATATCTACTGTCTAGGTGAACAATTACTAATCTAATAATCTCTTCCTTTGGAGGGGATAAGATCCAGCATATTTATTTGTATGTGGCAAAGCTAAAGTCACACATTGTTCAACATCTCTAAGAGAATTTTGGATGACCTCACATAAATTATGAAAACACACACCCCGAAAGATAGATATGTAACTTAATTCTTTGAAAATGACTAAAACAAGGCTGGATATGGTGGCTCACGCCTGTAATCCCAGCACTTTGGGAGGCTGAGGCAGGCAAATCACAAGGTCAGGAGTTCGAGACTAGCCTGGCCAAGATGGTGAAACACCGTCTCTACTATAAAACAAAAAAAATTAGCTGGGCGTGGTGGCAGGTGCCTGTAATCCCAGCCACTGGGGAGGCTGAGGCAAGAGAATTGCTTGAACCTGGGAGGTGGAGATTGCAGTAAACCGAGATCTCACCACTGCACTCCAGGCCAGTGACAGTGTGAGACTGTCTCAAAAAAAAAAAAAAAATTACGAAAACATCCAAGAATGTGAATGGAAGAGACCCACAAATACTACCCACAAAGCTTTCATTTTATAAGGATGGGACAGTTGGTCGTTTGGCAAATGTTTCCTGTAGGGCTTGTCGAGGTGCTGGGGCTTAGAGGAAGTGAGATGGGCCAAGGTCCCTGGTGGAAAATGTCCAGGAGCCCATGGAGTCAGGAATCAAGTAATGAAACCAACAAGGGAGGAACTATGGCCCTTGCAATAATGAAAACTGGAGGCAGCTCTACTGAAAGAGGACCTCACAGTTTTCTAGTCAGTATTTTGTATTCTTTTCCTTAAAGAAGATCTGTTAAACTGTACAAGTTTTGGGTCCACCAACACCTCGGTTCTTCTGGGTGATAAGAACCAAAAAGAAGTCAGAGAAGGAAGAAAGGATGGACAGCATGTGATGGTGTTGCTGGGGAGTGGGTCAGGGGATCTTCAAGCAAAGATTCAGTGACACGGAGTGACAGAGACCCCAGAGAGAGGGTGACCTGGAAGGCCTGTGTGCCAGGGCTGAGTGGAAGAGAGACAGAAAGGATGGGGAAGCGAGATGAGGCTGCAGGGCCCTGGGTTTGCTCTGAGGAAGACAGGAATTTGAGTTGCCCTAACTCACTGCTTTAAAGATTATGTGCCAAGGGAAGATAGACTGGGCACCCGCTAGGGCCACTGTCCTTGTCCAGGTGCGAGAACCACAGCAGCTTCTGACTGATTGATGGGAGTACAAGCACTAAAAAATAGCCAAATTCTAGGTCTGTTTTACAGATAAAGAGTGGTAAATATCAAGTCTGACTGAAAGAAAGGAATCACATGTGACGATGATTTGGGGCCTTGGGCTTTTAATAATGAGTGTGTTGATAATCATCACAGCAGTGGTTCTGGTTGACTGGCAGATGACAAAGCAGTTCGGAAAGACACAGCCCCTCATTTAAATTTCTATGTTGCTGGGATGACAAAAGCATACACTTTAAAAATTGCTATTCTTTTGTTCATGCAAAATGGAAAATAACATCTTTCTAAAATATGAAATTATGCTAAGTATACATGTAGAAATTATAATAGAGAAATTGTTTTGTGTCTTAGCCTATGGTTATAACAAATGAGTATTAAAGTAAAAGTAATATATTCCACCAAAAGGAGTTATGATAGAAATGTCGAGAAAACTTTCTTATATATTTATTTTAATTTTAAATTAAAAATATCCTGACTTTAAAAAATTTAAATCACCTGAAGACTCATTAAGCCAACAAAAATTGTACAGAATATAATTGGCTTTATTATATATATTACATAATGGAAAGTTTTTTTTTTGTATGCATGTACTTTTTTCTTTCTATTTTAGGCTATGAAGTCTCCCATATGTTTTGAAGATCTATTTTTGTAGTAGTAAAAGGCAATGCTTAACCACACTAAACCAGTTGAGAAAATACTTCCAGTTCTGTTCAGTTCAGCTGATATTTATTAAGCATCGGTTTGCATTCCCTGGGTTGTCATGGTTTAGTGAAGGGGATACACACAAGAACAAATGCAGTATATGAAGTGTACAGGAAAGTCACATAACCAGCTTCCTTAGGAAATGGGGTGGGATAATTGTTTCTGGAAGAAGTAACAGCAGAACTGATTTCTCAGGAGTTGAAAGGCTGGTGACCTGTACAATGTAGTACATGATTAAACTCTCAAATGCTTGGAGCGCAGTAAGTCCATGCTTTGTAAAGTCAAGGGCACATATGGTAGGGTTCAGGGAAAGGGCAGGCATCGGTATGCCACACAATGGTACTCTTCTTGGCCGTTAAACTCACCCAATGATCGGGGGGCATTATTTTTCATACCAATAAAGACCTGGAGACTTTACAAAGTAGAATTCAAGATGTATGAGAATTTTAAAGCCAGAGCACAGAAATTATGAGTGTGGCATGTTTCTAGAGATCTTCTCTGGTCAACAGGCCCTGATTCCTACAGCCCACATGGCTGAGGGCTGGCTCTGCAGAGAGAGCAGCAGTGGAAGGTTGGAGGGTGGGAGGCGGCCTTGGCAAGGGCCCCCAGCCAGCACAGAGCCTTTCCCGGAGGTAAGAGACGGGGAGTGTGGGGGATGTTGGGAAAAGACCAACGGGAGCTGGCGCTGAAAACCAGATAAATGAGGAAATAACCACATAAATGTGACAGAACCCACACCTGGTTTCTGGCCAGGAATGACACGGGAAGTGGTGGCAACGAAGGCAAGAGAACAAATTTGAGAGCAGGTTCAAAAAAAGGAATTATCCATCACGTAAAACTGTATCTTAGCTATTACATGGTTTGACCATTTACCTGACACCTAGAAATTTACAATCTTAACACACACAGGGGTTCTACATCGCTCAATCATTTTTGTTTAAATCAACTGAAATGTTTTTACTCCAACAGCTCGGGGTTCTGAGCCCCAGCAAGGCAACTGGTGGAACCATCTTGTGTTTCTGCAGTTAGCTTTGCCTCCACAGTCGGAGGGTGGAGGCCTCTGGGATCCCAGAGACTGAGCAAAAAGGAAAAGTGTAAGTTCCGCCACTTAGAGCTCCCGGAGCTCCCCCAGGAGTCTGCCAGATTCGACCACTATAACCAGCTGTTTTGAGAATCCACCAATGGAACCATGTCAACCTGATTTTCTCACGTTTCTATTGAACACAAAGAAAGCTGTTACCTTGGAAATCTCTCTGCAACAAGGCAAATTAAAATATGATTTATTTAATGGTGCTGCTCAGCTGATTAAATGTTATTCACTCTTCATTTTGTCCTTTACCTGAAGCAGAACATTTATATGACACTTGGATCTTGGTATAAGAAAGTATACATTTGGTGCATCTGTGACCTTTGAAATTTACAAAATTATGTACCAAAAAATCTCATCAAGTGCAGTGCAGCGCATCCCACACTGAAGTGTCATGCTAATAGAGAGGGAGACTTCATTCTAGGCAGTACATAGATGGTCACTGTAGAAATTCTGATGGCATCACAACCCTCCTAGCAATTTGGAGGTTAGTGCTGCTATGTTACACGCATGTCTATAATTTTATATGCATGCATAGTATAATGTCATACATATATAAAAATGTATAACATATATGTCTATAAGTAAATGTTTACATTTAAAAGAGAAAATCTTTCAGAAAGGTCTTCTCCTCCTTCCCTCACCAAAAGGGGATTCATTCAGTTCTTTACACTATTTTATTCCAATTTTAAGCTTGTAGCATTAATTTTCTTTTTTTCTTGTAACCCACCACTTGTGGGTTCAGAGGACCTGCCTGTAGGTATTCTTCTTTCCAGTAATTAAAATAGCTACAGACGTTAAGAAGACTGTTATTTCTTTAAATTAATAATTTCAGTTGAAAGATTTTCAGTTTGGGATTGTACCAGATTCAATGGCTATAATCTCAATAATAAATAATAAAACGCTCTGATTTTCGTCTATTTTCTGAGGTTAGTCCTTAGCAGTGAACTCTTAAAATCGTTAATGCATGAAATCTCAGGTTTACAAAAATCTTCTACTTTATTTACTGATTTTCTAATTTTGCATTTAAAAGAAAACAGGCTATGTAAGTATCTTGATTTGTATTTTTAATTCTTTAAAAATTTTCAGATGAGTTATTTGTTTTATTGCATACAATTGTTCTCCAGAGTGGAAGGAAGGCAATGATTATACTCTCAGTTTTTAATAGGCTGGTAGATGCTGAGGACTAAGAATGAAGCAGGGCCTTAGGGAAGAGTTTTCTGTCTTTTGTTTCTAAATTCTGCACACACAGTAGTCAAAGTCGTGTTTCCAGAAAAAAAACATGTAACCAATCAGATCTTGTTGGCCGCTGTTCAAAATCCTCTAATGATTCCCACCACATCCAGAAGACTGCTAACCTTCGCCTTCAGTCCTGCCTGACCTGCCTGTGTCTTCTCTCTGCTTCCATCTTTTATTGTTTCTTACTCACTTCAGCTTCCATCGCCCTGGGCTTCTGGAAATTCCTGAGCAGGCTGTTCTCCCAGAGTCTGCAGAGTGGCTTCTTTTCCATCACATCCCTTAAACCTGATTAGCTATCAAGAACGATGGTATGACCACCCCTTCCCCTTCCCTTCTACGCTGAATCTTCCGCTTCTCTAGGTTCCGTCTTAGCTCCATTTGCAACCTGATCTATTTCACGTACTTATTGATTTTCTGCTTCCACATTCACCCAGTGAGATGTCAGTGCTATGAGAGCAGAGATCTTGCCCGACTTACTGAATGCTGTGTCCCCAGGGCTGAGAGGGGTGCCTGGTACCCAGCAGGCATTCCCTATTTCGATGTTATCTTTTGACTGAATGTAGTTTTGGCTATTAACTTTTAGCTTTTGCAGTAAATCCAATTGGAATGTTTGCCCTTTGGGAGAAATAGCATGTATCAAGCAGATTCACACTTGGGAGCAAGGACTTCCATTGTCTAAGAAGATATCTCAGAAACTCAGAATATTATACAACCAGGAATATCAGGACACTGGTCTGGCAAACATTATGCACCTCTAAAAGTGTTTTTCTTGTAGCTCGATCTCTTTATTTCATTAAGGGAGAGTAATTTTCCCACAAGTAGAAGACCAGTGCTATGTATAAAATGCCTCTGCACTATGTACACCTGCATCTTGTTTGTAGAAGCCAAAGCTGAATATATTAGCTAATTATAGATATGCAGATGTCTTGTTTTCTTTAACATGAAAATATGTAAAAGCACGTGAAACACTTTAGCACTCAGGTCCATGGATGAATATCCAATTTCCATTAGATGAACTTGGGTTAAATGGTAAAGAGACAGATAAAACTCAGAACAATAAGGAAGATTATTCATAATTCAAAATCTTCACATTCTGCTGTCACTCCTCAGGCTTTAAGACACTAAAATGGGAAAAAAATCTAAATTGCAAAACAAATTATCATCCATTGATTCATTTCTTAGGATGTTCATCACAGAGAAATTAAATCTAGAGCCTAGAAGACTACCAAAAGGGGAAAAACGTTAGCTTTGGGAACTCTGAGAGACAGTATGAAAAACCGTTAGGTATTTATTAATCTAGATATGCTTACAGGGTGGGGGAAATAGTGATTTTAAATGAGAAATTAAGGAAACTGTAGTTTGCATTGACATTTTCAAAAGGGGATTTTCATAATGACTGTTGGGACTTATTCAACATATGATTGATCCATTTGCTTTCAAGACCATGTGGTCATTAAGATGGAATGGATTGATGTGACTAGCCAACCAACTAGTCAAAGGAATAATGTGCTATTAGTGGCAAAAAGTCCTGAGCCTTATCTGAAGGAAGACAGCTCCACAGAGCAGGATATCATGTGGCATCCTGCAGGCAGACATGCAGCTGCCCAGGGTTCCTCTAAGAGTGGAGAGAGCATTTTCCTCACTCTACCACCCTGTAAGATGTCTAAGTCTCGATGCCCAAAACCTGTGAATATGTCATGTCGCACAGAAAAGGGGAATTAGGGTTGAAGATGGAATGAAGGCTACTAATTAGCTGATCTTAGAGTCTAACATGAACTATCTGGGTGGGCTCCATGTAATCACAAAGTTCCTTCAAAAGCCAAAGAGAGGGGCAGGAGAGTCAGAATGGAAGGACGACAGTTTGAGACAGACTCAACCAGCCATTGCTGGCTTTGAGGAGCAAAGGGGCCACGGACCAAGGAATGCAGGAAGCCTCTAGAAGCTGCAAAATGAGATAAAACGGATTTCACACTAAAGCCTCCAGAAAAGAACACAAACCTGCCAACACCTGGATGTTAACCCAGCGAGACCAATTTTGCACTTCTGAGTCCCAGATCTACAAGATAATAAGTGTATGTTGTATGAAGTAACTGAGGGTGTGATAATGTGTTACAGCAGCAATACAACACTCATACATAGGTGGAAAATCTACTGCTAAGTTATGTGCTCATGAGCAGCACTTCAGGCTTCTCTGGATAAGAAGTGGCTGCTTTTATCAGCCCACCGAGGGACAGCAGTGGGTTGCTGTGCCCGCTCATTCCCAAAGCCCATGCTGCTCCCTCCAAGGTCATAACCAATAGATCATCCTCCTGCTATAACCACTAGGAATCATTCTTTGGCTGCTGGAAGAGGATGGATGTATATAGCCTGGCCAAATATAAGTCTGATAGGACCAAGGCAATCTCAATATGTGCTGTGTACATAGAAGTACCAAGGACAGGGTATTCATTGCCCTTTGTCCATTTTCTTGACTCAGTGGCCAACAAGTTGGTCCACAAGTCACTGTTAAATGACTTTCTTTTCAGATAATTTAAATGAGGAGAGACAGAAAATGTTTTCCCAAGGTGGCAGATTGCACAATGGATGGCTAATCCTGTCTATACAAGCAAGGGTTGGCTCACTAGAACTAGTGCCTTTTCAGATGAGTCATTCAAGAGAATACAACCTGGTCAACTGGGAATATGTGCTCTGGTATTTTGCTTTTGGTTTTTGTCCTGTTAACTTTAACTTTCCCACAAACTAGGGAGGAAGGAGGTAGCTTTCCAAAAATGTTCTGCATCGTCTTGTGCTCTTGTCTGCAACTCCTGTTATTAATATTTATCATTGGCCTTGTTCTGATAAACAGTCATAGGCAGTGCCTATGATTTAACTTGGAAAAGAATGAAGCATCAGAAAGGATGCAGAGGAACCTGAATTCTGAGGCTTCCTGCTCATGCATTTAATGGATGTCTCTGGTATAACACAGGAAATTCTTAGGGAAATCTTTGCATTTAATTAGAGAGTTTTGGGGCAGACTCTTTTTATGTCAGTATTTGACATTCTCCAGGGTGTAACAAGACCAAGGAATTTCAGGCCAAGAATGTCTCCTAGGAATGCAAGCATTCTCTACCAGTGCCCAATAGCAAGGCACTAATCACTTTTCAAAAGGTAGATATCTAATGGTGGACTATGGTGGTCAGTCTGTTCAAAAGCTTAAGGTTGTCTTTCTGCTGCCCCTACTAGCTTTTGCCACGAACTCCACTCTCTTTGGGTATTTGTTGCTGTTTGGGTAAAGCGGCTCGTGGGTCTTAGGCATCCAGGGTTGTGACTGGTATTCTTATTCACTGAAGACCTTGAGAGCATCTTGTTGCTTGGGATCACCTTAAAAAATAAATCCCTTCCTCCCTCCCTCCCTCCTTCCCTCTCTTCTTTCCTTCCCTCCCTCCTTCCCTTCTTTCCCTCCCTCCCTCCTTCCCTTCTTTCCTTCCCTTCCTCCCTCCCTCCCTCCCTCCCTCCTTCCTTCCTTCCTTCCTTTCCTTCCTTCTCCATGCCCCAAAACTTTTATGAAGGGATCCAAACTTACTAACAATATAAGATACTTTGATATGTGACTTTACTGGTGTCATGATTATTGGGCTTACAAATGAGGAGGCTGACAGAATTGGCACCAGCGTGACTCCTATGACAAGGTGAGGTTGGCTTGTCTTTCCCTCCCTCCTTCCTTCCTTTCTTCCTTCCTTCCTTCCTTTCTTCCTTCCTTCCTTCCTTCCTTCCTTCCCTCCCTCCCTCCCTCCCTCCCTCCCTCCTTCATTCCCTCCCTCCCTCCTTCCTTCCTCCCTCCATCCCTTCCCCCTTTCCCTCCTTCCTCCTTCTCCCTTCTCCCCTTCCTTCCTCCCTCCCTCCCTTCTTTCTCCTTCCTTCCTTTTCCTCTTCATCTGTTTTTTTTCTTTTTTCTATTTCTTTTTTTCTAACGAGACTTAACAATACCCCCGAATATAGGATAGGATTTCTCCAGGATCCAAGGAGTTATACCAGTGTTGTATTTCTTACTCATTTCAAGGCAGCATCAGGGAAATATTCTTTCATCACTTCATAAATATCCTCAATTCTTCAAATTTTCCTTGTTGGGTTGTCCTCATAATTCTGCAGAATTGACAAGCCAGCCTCACCTTGTCATAGGAGTCATGCTGGTGCCAATTCTGTCAGCCTTCTCATTTGGAAGCCCAATATCGTGACACCAGTAAAGTCGCATATCAAAGTATCTTATATCATTAGTAAGTTTGGATCCCTTCATAAAAGTTTTGGGGCATGGGTAAGGGAGTGCACATATCTTTGTGTGAAAATTGTTAAAATAGATTGTATGGTCTTTCAAATAAAGACAAATTGAGATTGGCTTTTTCTCAGAAACTAGGATTGGAAAAAAAGGGAATTTTTCAGATGTAAGCCCCTGGTGCCTACCAAGCTTCTTTTTTAGCTAGAACTATATTGAATACTGTCAAAGCCACAGGGAGCACTGCTTTATTTAGATCTTAATAATCTATAAAGTCAACCCAGAAAAGCTGACTGCTTTGGTCAAATAAGCCATCTGTGCAGAGAGGTGTTGCAAGCCAGGAGACTAGTCTCTGTGACATCCTTAGTTAACACAGATGTCTCCAGTCCCTTCCCAGGAAATCCATCTTGTTTTTGTTTTGGGATTGCTGGGTCTTGCTGGTGGAGAGGCATTTAATCAGTGTGTACAATCACAACAGGTATACCCACCATTTCCACCATGCCTGTCGCCTCATGTGGAAGCTCACCCTAGCCTGCACATGGGGTGTGGCTGGGCCAGCTGGATATGAGACAAGACTTTTCATTTTGAACAGCCACCTTTCCCTTCTCTCTCTCTGAGCAGCCTCCAATTCTTCAGTATGATGGCCAGGTCTAATTACACTGACTAAGCTCAGAAAATGTGGCTTCCCAACCAATTGCCATAAAATAGCTTCAGCATGTGGTCCCAGATCTCTTGCCAGGAGTGGTGGAAGAGTACTCCAGCCCTCCCCATGCAGTGGGGGTCGCCTGGCTGTCCTCCTCACTCACTTCCACTTTGACTCCTCCCACTATCACAAGAATGGAATAAAAATATTTCTTCAAGATTGCCATGTTTCATCCCTTCCCAAACCTCCATCAGGGTATTTTTCAAATCAGTGAACTTAAGCATAAATACTCCAAATTTCCTAGAACCTTATAGAGGAGAGAAGAATATCAATTTTGATTTCTTTTTTCTTCCAAGGTATTTAGGTTTTACTTATCGGTGGACAAGGACTTGTATGATGGGCTGAGTTAATTCTCCTCCTTGAAGATGTCGACATCTTAATCCCTGTGAATATATGACCTTACATAGCAAAAGGGACTCTGCTGCTGTGATTAAGAAACTTAATGGGACAATTGTTCTGGATTATCTGGATAGTCCCAATGTTATCACAAGATGAAAGCAGGTGGGACAGAGTCAGGGAGAGGGGATGTGATGTCAGAGTCAGAGGTCAGAATGATGAACTCTGAAGATGAAGGAAGGGGCCACAAGCCAAGGAATGCAGCCAGCCTTCAGAAGCTGAAAAAGCCAAAGGACAGAGTCTCCCCTCAGAACACCAGGAGAAAAACTCTGGAAAGTATTCAGCTCTGAAATTTTAGAGTCTCTGATGACAGAGTTCTTTCTTCTGTGCTCTAACTTTGGTATCTCAGACTATGGTAGAGTTATTCCGGCCTGTAACAGGGAACCTTACTCCACCTCCCCAACTCTACTCACCAGTAGTCACCAAACAGCTCCATCTCGAAAGGGGAGCTCTGTAAGACAATCGAAGGGAAGCATTCTGCTCAACTGTCCATGTCACCATTTTGTCATTTGTACATGATATTATTATTAGTGTCTTCACAAAATGAGAGAAAAACAGAAGAGTGGCATACACAAAGGAAACATTTAATTCTGTGTATGCCTCTCTATCACCTGCGAAGACGGTGAAAATCCATAAAAAAACATCAAAATTGAGAGTGTGTTTCTATTACATATAAAAGAATAAGGAACAGCTGGGAGGTTGTGTCTTCTTCCCCAGTGGACAGGAAAGAGGGAAACTAGCTTAAAAGCCCCATAGGTGGTAGCAACAGAAAGAAGAGTAGTTAGGTTAAGTAGAATTAAATGAGGAGAGTGCCAGGCAGTAGGTGAAGTCTGAGAAGTTCCCTTGGGATTCAATGGAACTGCAGACAGGAGCTTCTACTCCTCACATCTCCTGCCTCCTTCGTTCAGTCCATACTTGGATTCCCAAAGCTCACCCAGACCTCCTAACAATGGCACTGCCATTATCACCGTGTTCCTTTTCATTTGTCTCCATTTTCCCTGAACACCTGCCACAGACAACAGATTTGATCACCTGGGGTCATTTTCAAGGACAGTCCCCACTTCCGTTCCAAAGCTTGAAAGGAAACTGCAGGGAACATACCCTTCTACACAAGGGAGCGCTGGGACGAGTCCCCAGCATCCTACTAGAACACCCTTTGCGTCTCCATCACTGCTAGAGTTCAGAGATCTTTTGGCTTAACAAAGCTTGTGTGGGTCTGATCTCCTAATATATTGCATGGTTTCCAGGGAACATAATTTCAATTGCAAGATTTTTTTCTTCCAAACAATCTTTGGAAGTTGAAGACAGCTTGTATAGATCCACAGGAAATACAGAAATCATCCCATAAGTACAATTAAATACAAATAATGAAAGAGTTAATGCCAACTCAGTGTTCTACTTGTCACACAAGAGGCAAATTAATTAAGAAGGATTGTTAAGTACAGAAGAGCAATGTGAATTTTGAAGAACTCTTAGCAAAGCAGATTTTTTTTCTTACATTTGGAGCATGGCTAAAAAGTGCACTAGGGCTAACAGACCAGAATAGTCATATAATGATCACCTATAGCTTTTCTTGAAACATTTAAAAAACATTTGTAATGTTGAAGTGCATCTAATAGGATAGAGATGTGATAAAATGTTGTGGGATAGTTTTGGTAATAAGACACAGCTTTTTTATCAGCATCTGATATGAAACATCTGAAATGTGGTCAAGCCAGAAATTTGCATACAGTTAAAGTAAGTCAACTGGGGCACCTGTTCAAGTCAGGAAGGCTCTTCCCCTCCATTGCCTTAACCATTTCCAAGACGGCACATGCAGGTGACCAGAGAGCAGGGTCATTACGCATTTGTAGTTCTACCAGCTTGAGGAGGTCTAAATCTTTAGATTCAGAATGAACTGGAAAAATAACCTTAGCAAAGTTGGAAGAGCAGTGAGAGGCTCAAAAGGAGTAAGTCTTAAGATCATTTACATAGCGTGGATTAATGAAACAGAGAATGCAAAAATATAGGAAAGCTCATAACTGCAATGAAATCTTAGGCGATGACGGTGCCTTATAATCTATGCATGGACGTCACATGATACGAAGCCTTCTTGTACTGTTTCTCTCTGTGTTTTGACAAAATGTTCTCTCCAGTTCTGTGAGCCAGAAAAACCTGGAGAATCTCTGGAAAGGAAAAATCAAGAAAATGACAGGTAAACAAGGTGCCTCTTCCTTGGTTCAACGATTTAGAGATTTTCACTTGGAACAAGGCCTGAGGGTGCTGAGTCGGTAGCAATAAGAAGCCAGGTGTCACCAGGAGGAGAAAGGCCAAGGTTTTGCTGCCACTTCCCCCACAGACTAAAGCAAATGAACAAGGCACCAGATGAAGAAGTTTATGGTGGATATAAAGTTGAACTATGTCCCTGAAAAAGGAACAGTTCTTCAGGTACAGGTCTTCCTCCCTAAACGATGACATATCAAAAATGCATCAAAAGGGCAAAGCGCAGTGAGAAATCCCTCAGTGAGTGCTGGCTCCTTCACCTGCGATGCAAATGTGAATGAATTGACATTCACACAGGTCATTTGTTTCTTCTGCTCATTATTGGAAACACACAAACCTTTTGTGAGTGGGTGGAGAGGTGGGCGGGGGGGAGTGGGGAATAAAAAGAAGACCCGTTAAAATAGAAGGGAATCATGGCCCAAAGAAGAAACGGAGTTAAAATAATCCAAAGTGAAATTTAGCAAAGCCAGAAAGGAAACTTCAAAGAGATCTGAAAAATACCTGCTGCATCATTGCTTGCAAGTCATGACCCACTTTCAGAGATTGCTCTGTGACTCATGTCTGTTTTGCAAAAAGAACTCTGTGTACCTCGTGGTTTTAATCAGGAGTCTCACCTCACTCAAAGGGTAGCTACATTAAATCACAATATTGGTCTGATTCTTTAACTTTCATTCACTATGCGCTATTAAGATGGTCTCCTGGTTATAAAGAGAAAGGCTTGTGGGGCACAGTGGCTCACGCTTGTGTTCTCAGCACTTTGGGAGGCAACGACTGGATGATCACTTGAGCCTATGAGTTCAAGATCATCTTGGGCAACATAGGGAGACCCTGTCTCTACAAAAAATAAAAATTAGTGTGGCATGGTGGCCATTGTCTGTAGTCCCAGCTTCTTGGGTGGCCAAAGCAGGAGGATTGCTTGACCCCAGGAGGTCAAGGCTGCAGTGAACCCTGATTACATCACTGCACTCCAGCCTGGGAGACAGTGAGACCCTGTCTCAAAAAAATAAAAAGGAATAAGCCTGTCCATTTTACTACTTCCACGCTTTCCCCCTCCCCATCTCTAACACCCCGCCTCCTGAAGCAGGCTGGACGTGGGCTCCAGCCCCCTGGTGTGCTGCTCTTCCCCACTATCTCCTTCACCCTGTTCCTTCTCCTTTCTCATTGGAGGTGGGAGGGAGAAAGAAGAGGTGTTTCCTCACATAAAGGCAGGCCACCAGGCCACTGTCTATGCCTGTGGGTCATCTCTGGCAAGATGGCTCCTGGCTCCAGCAGGGGCCAGTCAGGCGGCTAGAGCTCCTGTCACCCCACATCTTTGTGTCACTGGCTCTGCATCTTTGAGGCACACACCTTGCTTCACACCCCTTCTGCTTCACTCCTGAAGGAACCCCGCAAGTCTCTCTAAATCCCTCCACTGCTAGTCTCTCTCTCTCCTGTGACTCTGCCCTGGCCCATCTTCCTTGAAGGGACCTTTAAGCCTAAAGGAATACAGCCCTTGCTCAAAGTCTGGCTGAATTGCTGTGTGATCTCCCTGCCATGCTTCTGCAGCCCAAGGCAAGTCACCAGCTCAGAAGCTGAGCGACAGGCAGTTGGGGAAGAAGAGGCCAGTTTTCCTTTTTTGCTGCCTCCTACAAACTTTAAGGACTATTTCCATCCTTAGGCGCAGTCTTCCCTCAGTGTAGTTTTCTTTCCTCTTCTTGTTCTCCTGTTAAACTTCTCGATGGAAAAGACCACCAAACCAGTGAGGTGTCTACTGCCCCTAGAGAGATTAGCTCTTGTATCAAGAACTGCGCCCTTGAACTTGGTCCCAGGGGAGCCATATCTGCTGAAGTCTCTACTCAGTCACCTCTGGAGCCAGAAGAGGTACTCATCTGGCACCTCACACAGAACTGTCACGCTGACATCTGATGCTTCTCTGACATTTGGCAGGAGAGGTCTTTGTCAGAGGAGCCCTAAAGTCTCTTTAGACTGCAGGGAAAATCTTCAAGGCCAGGACAAGCCTCTTGATGCCTACAGGTTGCTAGAAGCAGCTTAGATTTAGGAAGAAAAGGAGAAGAAAGGAGAGTTAAAAGGAGCAGGCAGTGGAGACAGGAAGGCAGAGAGGTGTAAGGGTACAATGTGCAAAAAAAGAGACGCAGGGTGGGCGCGGTGGCTCCCGCTTGTAATCCCAGCACTTTGAGAGGCCGAGGCGGACTGATTGCCTGAGCTCAGGAGTTCGCGACCAGCCTGGGAAACATAGTGAAACCCTGTCTCTACTAAAATATAAAAAATTAGCCAGGTGTGGCGGCGTGTGCCCATAGTCCAGCTACTTGGGAGGCTGAGACAGGAGAATTGCTTGAACCTGGGAGGCTGAGGTTGCAGTAAGCCTACATACTGCCACTGCACTCCAGCCTGGGAGACAGAGCAAGCATCCATCTTAAAAAAAAAAAAAAAAAGGATGCATATGGCAGGGAGTAGTAGTGGACCACCCGGCTTGGGATCCCATGTCTCAGCTGTCCCATCGATTGGTAAGTAAAAACACAGCCGAATCACCGTGATTTGGTGTCTCTGGATACCTCCTTATTCGGCTTATCCCCCGTATTCTGAGTCCGTGATTCTGCCTTACCCTGCAGGTTGATCTATACCTCCACGCAGCGGTATTTGTCCTCTTTAGTTGTAATTCTGTCCCAGGCTGTTAGCAATATTGCCTTCTTATTATCTCCTCCACTGAGGATGACTCATGGCCCTTTCCTTTCAAAGCACCGGCCAAATAATTCCTGAGTCTGCCTCGTCCATCATCCTTCATGTGTGAAGGACCAAGCCTTCATGAAAACGGAAAAATATATTGGCTTCTGGCTACAGTACTGCTCACTGTAGATCACACATCACATCTCTCCTGTGTTCATTAAGGTTGTGGACCTTGAGAAGCTTTAACGTCTTCACAGAGCTAACCCCTTCACGAGGCCTAGTACACTAGCCCTCATTGTATTCCTCGCTCTCTTCATCCTCTTCCTCTGGCTGCATTTAAACATGACAAGATTCTGTATCTTTTTGAAATAGGAAGTAGAGCTGTGTTTGTTAAAGGTACCGCCTTCCTTCTCTTTGTACAGACCTAACTTGTCACGTCGCCCAGCTGTTTCCTGCAGGCTGTGTGCATGGCCATTAGTATCCTGGTGGCCAGCCTCACAGGACAGTTTCATCTTGCCTCGTGGCTCCTGGACTCTTCCACAATGTTGTTCTGGAAGGTTCTCAGTCAAACACCCCTCCAGTTTCTTCCACTTACTAACATTCTCTTATTTCTGAGTCTTTCTACTTTACTTCCTAATTACAGATTATGGGTCCTATCATAAATCACTCACATCTTCAGATCCAATAAGCCACTTTGTTTTTAATGACACTTTCTTTGTTGTTATCATACCTTCTCAGTCATTTTTGTGTTATTACAAGAGGCCACTGGAGGTTACCTGGTAGCCCTTTCTGGCTTCTTTTACATCTTCCTGGGCAATCCTAGGAACTGTGATATATGAAATAGTGTCTCTGTGGTTCAGAGCCCTAAATGCGAGTTGAAAACTCACTGTGAGAAGGACTGCCTCTGTGTCCTGCTAACAGGCAAAACAAAAACAAAAATAAACAAACAAAACAGGAGCTTGACTTGAACCTTTGAAGTGGGTCAAACTGCAGTGACCACCATATTCTGGAAAACAGCTGAATTTCCCCAGCACTGCAACCCTGAACAGCGACCACTAGTGAACTATGGACTCATTTTCTAAGTCACACAGCTCTACCAATGATAATTCTCCAAAACAACTTGTGTAATCCCTCTGAGTTTCCTTTTGATTTTCTCTTAAAATCTCCTACCCGTCTCTTTCTCTTTGGAAGTCAACTTGTCTCCTGAACTATAATTCATAAGATTAAGACCCCAATGAACTCCTTGTCTTCTTACATTGCAGTTTGGTGTTTAACCTCTTCTTGGTTGACACTACCCAGTGAATTTACCCATTTATCTTCTTCAGAGCTTCTCTTCCTCTTCTTTTATAACACCAGCTACTCCTCCTTTGACCATTTCATAGATTCCACCATCTCATGAAGCACTCTTTCTTAAGATGTGTTAATTTCCCAACCACCCTGCCGAAAAGCAAACCCAGTTCTCTCTCCTCTGACACTAATAATAAGACACTGGCCTACGTGGTTTACTTGCTCCAACACTGAGATATTACCTCTCTGATCTCACCTCCTACCCGTCGCTGCCGTAGTTGCTAGGTTCCAGCCACACTCGTTGTTACTCCTTGTTATAGGTTGAATATCCTTCCCACTAAAAGATATATTGAAACCCTAACACCTGGGACCTGTGAATGTGACCTTGTTTGGATATCAGGTCTACATAGATGTAATAAAGTTAAGATCATGTTATTAGGATAGGTCCTAATCCAGTACAACATATGCCCTTATAAGAAGAGGAGAAGCGATACAGAAACACGCCTAGAGGAGAAGGCCACAGGAAGACAGAGGCAGAGAATACAGTGATGCATGCATAAAGCCAAAGAACGCTGAGGACTGGTGGCCACCAGCAGAAGCCAGGCAGAGGCAAGGAAGGATTCTGCCCCGAGTCTCAGAACAACCATGACCCTGCTCCGTCTCAATCTTGGACTTCCAGCCTCCAGCACTGTCAGAGAATAGGTTTCCATGGTTCCACATCTTTCAATTTGTGGTACTTGTTTTCCACAGCCCTTGGAAACAAACATACTCCTGGAGCATAAATGAGCACATACCTTAGAGATCTAGCTCTGAGGTTCACTCTCTGGCTGCCTTTGGGCTCTGTGCCAAGGCTACTTCACAGAGATCTTCTCAGAGATGCTTTGCTGACCACCCGCTACAGAATGGCAGCTGCCTCTCTCCCCCCACTCCTCCTCACTGTCCACCAACTTTACTGTGTTGTATTCCTCCACAGCCTGTATCACCATCTCACCCATGCTGGATGTATGCCTGTGTAGTCGTCCTTTTTCACATGGCTGACAAAGACATATCTGAGACTGGACAATTTATAAAGGAAAGAGGCTTAATTGACTCACAGTTCCACATGGCTGGGAGGCCTCACAATCATGGTGGAAGATGAAAGAAGAGCAAAAAGACATCTTACATGGTGGCCAACAAAGAGAGAATTTGTGCAGGGAAACTCCCATTTATAAAACCATCAAATCTCATGAGACTTACTTACTATCATAAGAATGGCACAAGAAAGACCCATCTTCATGATTCAATTACCTCCCACTGGATCCTTCCAATGACATATGGGAATTACGGGAGCTACAATTTGAGATTGGGGTGGGGACACGGCCAAACCATAGCAGCCTGTATGTGTTTATTATTGCTTCCCCCTACTCATGGGGGTCTATTTTGTTCACTGCTGGATTACTGATGTCAAAAACAGAGCCTGGAACTTTATAGCTGCTCAATGATTATCTGTTGAATATGAATTAGTTCCACTTTCATATATCAATAGATCAAGTAGCTGGGTCTATATGTTGTTATATGTTGTTTTATGTTGGCATGTGCAGGTGGCTCTTTAATTCTGACTTCCTAAAGAGCAGTAGTTGAATCTAGTTGTTAAAACAGCAGATTAGCACAGAGCCACGCACAACATGTGTTCAACTTCCTTTGCTGACAATAGCAGATCTCAAAATGTGGATGACAAGCAATACAAGTATTCTCTCTATAAAACTATGGAATGGGTTTTACATGTAACTGTTAGAGATTTCCTTATTTATGTTGCAACACATATTAAAAATAACTCACACTCCTTTGCCACCTGCTCTGTGCTGGCAGTCTATGTGTATTCTCTTTGCCGTGATATGGCGTCTCCATGTAGTTTCATAGTCTGGGACACTGAATCTCAGAAAGGTAAAGCAACCTGCTTAAGGTCACAGAACTAGAAAGTAGTACAGCAGCCAGTGTTCAAATGCAGGCAGCCTGGCTCCACAGCCCTTGCTATAAGCTCACTGGTATCCTCTCTACTGATATCAAATCAATGTAATACAGGCTTTTTTCCAAAAATGTGAAACAATTTATGATGAAAGAAAGAGAAGAAATGACTCAAAGGTAGTCAACTGAAAAGATGAATAGCATATTCACATGAACTATATGAGGTAGAAAGAACTAAGAATAAAATAGAAATTATGAAGCACTTTAGTAGACAGGAACAAGTCTCCATTTTTTTAACAATGAAATGTTCTAAATTTGTTGGAATAAAATAAAAGCTATAAGGGAGGGAAAAGGTATGCATATTTTATACACAAAAATCCATTTCTATGTTCTATTTTTAAAGAAAGCTAATCTGAATTTAGACAAATTATTAGTATAAATGACATAAATATATTGAAACTAGTCTAGACATACAGAAACACACACAAACAGACAACTGGAAATATGAGCCATCTTCCATCAATTCTAAGTGGGTATGCCTTAGGTTCTATTTTTCTGGCAAATTCTGATTTAAGACTCAGCAAAGCCATTACTGCAGGAGGCAGGCACTTTCCCTGACTCCGCAAGGCTGGGATGTAAGCATTTTATAAGGACTCTCGCCAGCTGTGGCTTCACCTCTTCATCATGCCTAACACATGGTATTAGAATGTCCTGTTAGCTGGGCGTGGTGGCTCATGCCTGTAATCCCAGCACTTTGGAAGGCCAAGGCTGGTGGATCACCTGAGGGTCAGGAATTTGTGTCCAGCCTGGCCAACATGATGAAACCCCGTCTCTACTAAAAACACAAAAATTAGGCAGGCATGGTGGTGAATGCCTGTAATCCTAGCTGCTTGGGAGGCTGAGGCAGAAGAATCACTTGAACCCAGGAGGCAGAGGTTGCAGTGAGCCAATAATGTGCCACTGCACTCTAGCTTGGGAGACAGAGGAGACTCTGTCTCAAAAAAAAAAAAAAAAAAAAGAATGCCCAGTTTCTTGCTGTGGCTTCACCTCTCCATCATGCCTAACACATGGTATTAGAATGCCCTGTTTACTTATTGTCTGTCCTGTAGGTTGTGGATTTTTTTTCCTGAGACAGTCTAACTCTGTCACCCAGGCTGGAGTACAGTGGCACGATCTCCATTCACTGCAGCCTTGTCCTCCCAGGCCTCAGCCTCCTGAGTAGCAGGGATTATAGGCAGGCACCACCATGCCCAGCTAATTTTTGTATTTTTTGTAGAGACAGGCTCTGGCTTTGTTGCTGATGCTAACCTTGAACTCCTGAGCTCAAGCATTCCTCCCACCTTAGCCTCCCAAAGTGCTTGGATTACAGGCATGAGCTACCATACCCAGCCAGATTCCTTAAAGATAGGATCTATATGTTATTGATATTTGGACCCTGCTACTAACACAAAGCAAACTATCAATACACTCTTTTTTGCTTTCCACTAGAACTGAAAATTTCATTAAGAACAAAAATGCTTTATAGCAGTTAGGATGATAAGGTAATTAGAAAGATTGTTGGGAGTTAGAAAAATAAAATCGATACTGATTTCTTAGAGCAAGACTTCTTAAATTGGGCCTGTGTAAGTTTACTATATAAGATCTTTCAACATCTCTTTAAACACCTCAGAAAGATAGCTGAAGCTACTTTCTGATATAACGAGAAATAATCAGGTCAAAACCTTAAAATACTTCTTTATGCTGGTCACCAGGTATTTCTATCAAAAATAAAGGAATACAAGTTAATCCTTCTCACATATAAAGTCATATAATAAAGTTTGAATTTTTGAAATAAGGCATGTTGTTTTAAAATGAGGTATGTTAATAAGGATGGTCCTATGTTTAAAAGAAAATACATTTTCAAATTATTTGAACATTTATAATTTTTGTTAGATTAACTTAAATTTTTTAAATTAATTGATTTATTAACTTAAAATAAAATATTTATCTGGGCATGGTGGCACACACCTATAATCCCACCTACTTGGGAGGTTAAGGCTGAGGAACACCTGTGCCCAGGAGTTCAAGGCTACAGTGTGCTATGATTGCAACCACTGCACTCCAGCCTTGCTGACAGAATGAGGCCTTGTCTCTAAAAATAAGTAAGTATATAGAAAGAAACATTTAAACATTAAAAAATAATCCCTATTTGCCACTTGATAAAGCGCAAACACTTTTAAATCACTAAGATACATATTGCCTTGAATGCAGACATGCAGTGTGTATATGTGTATATGTGTGTGCGTGTGTGTGTGTGTATATATATACTCTTTTTGTAAAACCGTTTGTATGTGAAAAGGGGGTGGCACCTGCATGCCGACTCTAGTTTGTGTATTGGAAAAAATGGGGAAAAATTCAGGTAGGATGAGCATAAATAAACTACAATCCTCAAAACCCATGAAATGCGTGACATCAATGAAATAATCATAATATTCTTAACTGAGGGGAGTTCCCAAAATGAATGAGGAAAGGACTTATAAAAAAATTCTCAAAAGTTAGGAACATTTAGATACCTCCTAAAAGATGCTTATGTTTCATATACTTGGGGAAGTTTCCATGTATAATAATTCCTGTATCTAAAAGTTTAATTTATGGTGATATTCCCAACAATCTAGGAAACAGTATAGTTGACAGACACAGGTCCAGCAGTACTGCCATCCATCCACACTAATCATGCCTGTGCCCTTAAAAGTGGGAAGACCCACCTCCATCTCAGATATTCATCATCCCATGAATATAGACCCCACAAACTTACTGTGTTTGCAGCAATCACCTGAACCCTCACTTTAATCCTTCTCCTTCTCCCATACTCTTTAATTTTTATTTACTGTTTTTCTTCTGCTCTTATCTCAATCTGGCCCTGACTATTGCCTATGTGACTACACCTCAGTTTTTAAACACTTGCTGATATACAAACTATTTAAGGCTAAATGTCTTATCCTGGATCAGAGAACTCAGTAGAATTTAAACTCTGCCTTAGTCACTGGAGATTGCTGAGCTAGACCCCAGCCAACCCTCCCTCCTCAGTTCCAGCTCACTGCTTGGAGGGTGATGTGGCTTGGTTCTGTGTCCCCACCCAAATCTCACTTTGAATTGTAAAATCCCCATGTGTCACAGGCAGGACCAGGTGGAGAGAATCTGATCATAGGGGTGGTTTCCCCCATGCTGTTCCTGTGATAATGAGTGAGTCTCATGAGATCTGAGCATCTGGCATTTCCCTTGCTTGTGTATATTCTCTCTCCTGTTACCCTGTGAAGAGGTGCCTTCCGCCATGATTGTAAGTTTCCTGAGGCCTCCGCAGCCCTGTGGAACTGTGAGTTAATTACACCTCTTTCCTTTATAAATTACCCAATCTTGGGTGTGTCTTCATAGCAGTGTGAGAATAAACTAATACAGTAAACTGGTACCAGGAGTTAGGTGCTGCTGTAAAGATGCCCAAGAATGTGGAAGCACCTTTGGAACTGGGTAATGGGTGGAGGTTGAACAGTTTGCAGGGCTCAAAAGAAGACAGGTAGATATGTGAAAGTTTGGAACTTCCTAGAGACTTGTTGAATGGTTTTGACCAAAATGCTGGTAGAGATATGGACAGTGAAGTCCAGGCTGAGGTGGTCTCAGATAGAAATGAGGAACATCTTGGGAACTGGAGCAAAGGTGACTCTTGCTATGCTTTAGCAAAGAGACTGGCAGCATTTTGCCCCTGCCTTAGAGATCTGTGGAACTTTGAAGTCGAGAAAGATAATTTAGGGTATGTGACATAAGAATATACTAAGCCGTCATTCAAGAGGAAGCAAAGAATAAAAGTTTGAAAAATGTTTGGCCTGATAATGTGATAGAAAAGGAAAACACATTTTCTGGGGAGAAATTCAAGCTCATTGCAGAAATTTGCATAAGTAACAAGAAGCCAAATGTTAATCACCAAGACAATGGGGAAAAAGTCTCCAGGGAATGTCACAGACCTTCACAGCATTCCCTCCCTGGAGGCCTAGAAGGGAAAAATCATTCTGTGTGCTCGGCCCAGGGTTTCCCTGCTCTGTGCAACATCAGGACATGGTGTCATGCATCCAGCTGCTTCAGCTCCAACCATGGCTAAAGGGGCCAAGATATAGCTCAGGCCATTGCTTCAGAGGTGTGAGTCCCAAGCCTTGGTGGCTTCCATGTTGTTTTGAGCACGTGGGTGCCAAAAAGTCAAGAACTGAGGTTAGATTTCATAGGATGTGTGGAAATGCCTGAATGTCCAGGCAGAGGTTTGTTGCAGGGGTGGAGCCTTTATGGAGAACCTCTGCTAGGGCAGCAAGGAAGGGAAATGTGGGGCTGGAGCCCCCACACGGAGTCCCTACTGGGGCACTGCCTAATGGGGCTGTGAGAAGAGAGTTACCATCCTTCAGAACCCAGAATGGTAGTTGCACTGAGAGCCTGAACCATGTGCCTGGAAAAGATGCAGACATTCAACGTCAGACTGTGAAAGCAGCTGGGAGGGGGGCTGCACTCTGTAGAGCCATGGGGCAGAGCTTCCTGAGGCCATGGGAGCCCATCTCTTGCATTAGCATGACCTGCAAGTGAGACATGGAGTCAAAGGAGATCATTTTGGAACTTTAAGGTTTAATCACTGCCCTACTGGATTTCAAGCTTGCATGGGGCCTCTAGCCCCGTGTTTTGGCCAACTCCTCCCACTTGGAATGGTTTTATTTACCCAATGCCCATACGCCCATTGTATCTTGAAAGGAACTAACTTGTGTTTGATTTTACAGGTACATAGGTAGAAGAGACTTGCCTTGTCTCAGATGAGACTTTGGACTTGGACTTTTGGGTTCATGATGAAATGAGTTAAGACTTTGGGGAACCATTGGGAAAGCATGATTGTGTTTTAAGATATGAGGACATGAGAGTTGGGGCGGGCCGGGGTGGAGTGATATGGTTTGGTTCTTTGTTCCCACCCAAATCTCATCTTGAATTGTAATAATCCCCAGATGTCAAGGGTGGGACCAGATGGAGGTAATTGGAACATGGAGGTGGTTTCCCCCATGCTGTTCTCAAGAGAGTGAGTGAGTTCTCATGACATCTGATGCTTTTTAAGTGTCTGCCATTTTCCCATGCTTGTACTCATTCTCTTTTCTGCCGCCCTGTGAAGAGGCACCTTCTGCTATGATTATAAATTTCTGAGGCTTCCCTAGCCATGCAGTACCGTGAGTCCATTAAACCTCTCTTCTTTATAAAAGACTCAGTCTTGGGTATTTCTTCATAGCAGAATGAGAATGGACTAATACAGAGGGGAACTGAGAAGATGTTCTTAAATCCAAGTTCACCAGGGCAGTAGGAAAAGTTAGGGATGAGGATTTTATCTGCTGACTTATGGAAGCAAATTCTCAACATTACACATGGAAGATCTGGTATCATTTTGAAAAAAAAAACTGATCTACTTGGCTTTATTACATGAAAACTGTACAAGCACAGGAATAAGGAACAAGAAAGGAAAGAAAGGCAGATTTATGACCCTCTACATATAGAAAACGTAGACCTGCCTTTCGTTCAATGGCCTACCCGTTGTGTGAGTAAAGTCAATACCAATAATGAAATGTAGACTGAAGGGCTAAATCAGTTCAATAAAATGCAATAGAAAGACTAGAGGACTGAGTAAATTTGGAAAGGCTAGTGCCTGCATGATTAGTATTTGGACAACAGGTAATTACCAAAATCAATGTCTGTGTATGAAAACACGACAGGCAGCCATCTGTCACAAAGGGAGAAGCAATTACTAATAGCTTGGTCTTGGAGTTAGGATGAGAGAACAAAATATATCTGTGTACAATCCTTGTTAGAGTTTGTGTGTGTGTGTGTGTGTGTGTGTGTGTGTGTGCGTATGTACACTGAATGGGAGAAAGAAAGGGAAACTCTGGGAGCTCACTCTGTGTTTTATTTAAGCCTTTTGCACTTCCCTTGTTCCTTTGGCTAACACTTGCTAACTTCAATCTCATTTTGCCAACTCAGGATCAGGGTGTGCACTCCGTCACACACCACCCTTCCCTTCCTTCTCATCCCAGCCTCCCAGGCCTCCTGGGAACATTGTCATGGGCCCTAACAGTGTTTGCAGCCTTTAGAAGGTAGCACGCAGGCTGCCATTGATAATGTGAACAGCTGCTAGGAGTGCCAGTTTGTGGGGGCCACCCCAAACAGTGAGATGTGATACAGGCAAACTTGAGGGCGCCCATAGCAAAATACCAAAAATAAACAGAAGCACGCATATATACACACACACACAGAGAAACAGGCACACACACAGACACAGACACATGTACACAAAGAGACACATGTATACACAGTGACACACAGAAATAAACATAAAATAAAACAGTAACTTTAGTGTCTTAACTGTTCCTGGCCAAAAAGAAGGTGGACGAATGCACATTTCACCACTAAGCAGTTTTCATTCTTTAAGTCATTTAATTCTTACAAAGACTCTATAGAGAAGGTATCGGCATCTTCATTTTAAACATTAGAAAAGAGGCCCCAGAGGATAATCAGGTAGTTCAAGGTGACTGAGGTGGTAAGCAGAGAAGCCAGCCTGGGAAGCTCATCCATCCGCCATGACCCATGTGCTGGTTGCCCCTTCATTGCAAGGCCTGTGTTCACCACAATGCACTAGGGGTCATTCTGATGTAGCCGCGAACAAGTCTACAGCTGCTGTCACTACAGCTTCTGTTCAGGTGTATCAGTGCCTATCGCCACTGATAGGCCCTAAGGCCGGCCCATGGATCACATTGACAGAGGCAGACCATGAGCTAAGACTTCCCTGGGCAACGAAGCCTGCACTACCTGGCCGGGTGACTCCTGTAATAGGGTCTGACTCCATCTCTTGATGTTTGACTTCTGATAGCTTTGAAGCCTTACCCTTGCCCCCTCTGCCCCACAGCTGGGCAACCTGATAAAACTCAGAGCTTATTGTTTGGTACCCACAGGAGTTTCCAACCATACAAGGCCCAATCTTCATGTGAGAACCCACTCCTACAACCGTAATAGCTCCATGCCAGTTTCCTTTCCAAAAGCTTTCAGAAGCAAATTTGGGACCTGTCTGGGAGCCACCGTGCTTGACCCAGAAGGCCTCACCGTGTGAGTGACACCTTTTCAGGCTTTCCTGGTGTGTAAGTGATGCCAGCAACCTTGGCATCAGAACAACCAAATTTTGGGTGGGAGTCCATCCCACTTCGGTGGGGCACAACATTCTTGAAGCATTCATTCTAACAGTGAAATGAAATACTTTCATGACCTTTGGAGAAACCCTCAAAGTTATAGTCTCCAAAAAAGAAAAAGTTATGGTCTTCAAAAAAAGATAACATATGATGATGGTATGTGACCCCCTGGTCAGGAATCTGTCCTCCATGTTTCATGGCCATTTTTTTCCCTATTACAAATAGAGAATGACTCGGTTAACAACTGTTTGGGACAGGAGTCACATAACTTTAATGAGTTTTTAGATCTTTTTAACAGTTGGCATTTTTTCACATTTAAAATTTTTTATAGATGGACAATATTTCTCTATAACTAAACTTTGGCACTGCTGACATTTGGGGCTGGGTGATTCTCTTTGAGGGGCTGCCCTGCACTTTCTGGGATGTTTTGCAGCATCCCCAATTTCTACTAGTGATACCCACAGCCACCTCCAGCTGTGACAACCAAAGATGTCTCTAGATATCAAATGTACCTTGGGACAAAATCACACCTGGTTGAGAACCACTGTTCTGTATTCATTCCACAAAGAATCAGGACTTTCTTGATAAGACTGAGCATGGACCATGTTCTTTGCAGGCCCAGGGGAAGAGAGGTGGAAAAAAACAAAAAGCCATGAAGCTATGTATATCCCAATGCAAGCAAGCAAAATCTATAATAAATTGCAATTACATCTTCAAATCTCTCCACTCTTACACTAATTTAGCCTCATCCCCAAAATTGCTTACATGCCATGAAGATGACTCATTATAGTTCATAAATCTTTTTTAAAAAATTGATAACTCAGTTTCTTACATGCAAATGCTTGGCCCTTGTCTAAAAAAGTCAGATTTTGCTACAGCAACCACTGTGATTTTTCAAAAATACCACACAGCAAAACATATGAATTTTGTGTATTCCAAAAACACAGAGCATGTTAACAGCTGTTTACGTGTTGGACATGGACCATAGTCTCCTTAATGGAACACATATCCACATTTAATCCACTACTCCTTTGTAAATAGTGCCAAACACTTGGTTGTAACACAAAGCCAATTTAGTGCCTACAGTCCTTATCCTATCAATGAGTTCTGCAGGAAGGATAGGTCATAGCTTATACTGACTGCAATAATTGTACTGTGATTTGAGAAGAGAACAAATGATTCCTAGCATATCTTTAGGATTTAGGGGCAGAAGAAACTCCCAAAGACAGAATCCGGAAGAGAAAGACAAAAAGACAAATCATATTCCAAGGATGGCATCTGACAATCCAGCCTCTATTGATAACTAGCATACACCACTGGCCCTCTGTTCTTGGTATTCAAATACTAAAAAAGGAAGAATGCATAAACAGGCATGCTAATTAATTAGATGAAACGTTATGTCTTAGTCATACATATAGATCTAAATTTTAAAAGTGTAACTTCAGTTCTCCTAGTTCTTTTCCCTGTCAACATTAAAAAGATCTAAGTGCTTATGATCTGGCACCATTGATTTCAGAATCCAAGGAGCACTTGCCTCGGCTTTAATTTTGTTGTCTCCAAAGCAGAGGTGTTGCAAGTAGGCTGCCGCATTAGACTGGACGGAGGGAAACTGGTGTTGCAACATCTGAATCACTTCCGGCAGTTCCGGGTCTCTCCATCCAAATTCTCTGAACAAAAGAAGGTGGGAGAACATGAGAGAGAAATCCTACCACACCGTTAACATGGTTAGCTCATGTATGAAATTTCTTAAGAGTTTATAAGAAAACATTTCACAAATGACTGTTCTGGTTTTCTTACACACAGATCCACGTAAGAGGATTTGGAAGAGATTTCCTTGAGTGAATAGATTTCAAGTGCATACATGTGTACACTACACATATTGATTATATAGATTACATATACAGATCAATCTATCAACTGAAGTTACATGTTAATAAAGATTATGAAAAAATAACCTAATATAGCATATGATTTTAATATATACATTTCCATTTGGGCTTAAGTGAATTATTCCTTTATTTATTTATAACTTTTTTTTTAGAGACAGGGTCTTACTGTGTCACCCAGGCTGGAGTGCAGTGGTGTAATTATAGCTCACTGCAGCCTGAAACTCCTGGGCTCAAGTGATCCTCCCACTTCAGCCTCCCAAATAGCTGGGATTACAGGCGTGTGTCACCACGACCATCTTAAATGGATCATATATAGAGGTCATATCTATTTTAGCATATTGTTTCAACAGTCTGATTCAGGTATAGCATTTAGAGAAATTATCAGACAAGAGAAAACAGAATTGGATGAGTCCAATCCAAAACGTTGTGATAGCATCCAATGTTGATATTACTGTTTTTAGCACTGTTGTTATTTTCATAATCTCTTCTTTAAAAATAGACAGATGCCCTACATGATTCTCTGGGAATAAAAGTATCATAACATGATGACTTTATAAAAGGAAATTATTTATTTAAAAAGTTAGGCTTATTTGCAAAATGTTAATACATTTCATGCACTGCACATATTTTTTTTCCCCTGTCTCCTCCTTTTTACATCTGAGCTACTCTAAGAAGCTGGTTGTCATCTTAAGCAATATGCTCTAAAATATTTAAGTCCATTTTAAAACAGTATCTTGATTGTACTGTCATACAAAGAAATGTTATTTTATTAAATCTCTGCTCAGCCGGTTAGACATGCTGCTAACAGGACCAACTGTATGAATTCTATCCCTGCAGCCGGGAACCAATTTTTAACAGAGAAATAAAATAGGAACTGCAAGACCACAGGTAAAAACTTGACCCCACAAGCCACCAAAGGGCACTATTTATCCAAAGGATAGGCAGGAAGAGGAATGAGCCAGTTTTGCAGCCACCTCTATTCCTCATGAAACAACTCAAAAGCATAGATCCTGTTGATGCCAGGTCGATGCTGTCATCTGGGAAGAGGAGACATGAAAAATGGGACAGAGAAGGAACAGACAAAGGTTAAAAGTGTCCTCAGAGATTCTAACCTCTTCTCTTTATCTTTCCTTTATCACAACTGGTAGAGATTGTCAAGCAAACCTTGAAACATGTTGGTGTTTCCTTTATAGCAAGTGAATACAATATGAAATAGAATACCTCTTGAAGTGGCTTAGTTTTTATTGGAAGGATAAGGCGTTCTATTTAATGTGCATTATGCATTTTATAAATTTACATACAATCAGACAGCTCTCTCTCTCTATATAAATATATATGCATACTCAGAAAGACATACAGTGTAATAATATATTTGCAAAGAAACCTACTTAAGTGATTGCTGATAACGAACGAACTATTCAATCCTTCTTGGCTAAGTGATCACAGTAGCAAACAATCATAGAATTAAAAATGTAAAGCCTGTTTTTCTTTTAAAGTTAATTTCCTTTTGTTTCATTATTCTAAACCATGCCTGCAACGCTAAGATAGCACAGTCCTTTTAATAAGAGTAGCCTTTTAGAATTATATTCTTTAGGCAAATTGAACCAAAATCTACTAAATACCTGTAAATTAAAATTAGAAGTGTAGAGACAGCGGATGGGTAAGATGAATTCAGGTAAGCCTATGCTTTCTGAAAGCAATTAGTAAAGAATTCCTTTCCATCTATTTTATTAACTAGTCAGTAATTGCTCTATTAGGTGATGGCTTACAAGGCATATGCCAGATGCATCTTTTGAGCAAGAACTCTAGGAACAGACTTAGGGGCTCTTGGCACACATGCATACACCTGTGCACACGCACTTGCACACACACTGCCCAAACAGACAGGAAGGATGAACATTCCAAAGAGTCATGAGTGCAGAAGGGATCTACGTCCCTCACACTAGGTCAAAGGAAAGGCTGTTGCCAGCTTTGCCCTGTCCCCAACCCCCAAACCTCTGGAATCCCAAGCATCCCTTCCATTCCCACTTCTGCTCTCTCAGACCTTGTACCTCACCTTCACTCTGCTGACCTGCAAATTTCCTCCCACCTCTTAAACACCACTCTTCCCACTTGAGGCATTTAAACACACAGACATGCTCACGTGATCATGCCACTTTAGCTCCACACCCCTCAGTGGCTCCCACTGTCCTTGAGAGTTTAAGATACTCCCATGACCTTGGAGGCCTTGCTGGGCTTGCCCACTCCTGCCTCGCAGGCTCCTGCCTGGCCCTGGCCTGCCCCTGTTCTTGTCCTCCTGTCACCTGGCCTGCTTGGCCCAGTGGCTTCTCACTCAAACTCGGGGCCTTAGGCTCTTTATGACTTCCTCGGGGAATCCCTCCCCAACTCGTATCCACGCGGTGCCCAGTGGAGGATGACACAGTCATGCTGTGGACATGAGGTGACCATCTCTTGCTTTACTCTGCTAGGCTCTGAGGCCAGGGCCGCGACTCTCTTGGTCATCTTTGTCAGCTGGCTCCTACAGGTCTCCCTGACACCAAACGGAGTCCACATAAATGTGTTTTGAAAGAATGAAGGTGCGAAGGAGTGAAGAAAGGGTTTGGACTGGGACAGTGTTCCCACAGTTCTACTGGTGACTCTCAGAAGAGCAAGAGTCATTTCTAGAGTAACCACCCAACACACACACACACACACACACACACACACACACAGCACAGCACACACACCCCCAACACACACACACACATACAACACACACCCAGTACACATACACACACCAAATTCACACACACTCCTAACACACACATCCCCAACACACATCCCTAACACACATACCCAACACATACCTCCAACATGCACATACCCAACACACACACATACACACAACACACATACCAAATACACATACACACACCCAACACACACACCCAACACACACTTATCCAACACACACACTCAACATACACACCCCCAACACATGCACACACACAAAATACACACACCCAACACACAGATACACACATACCCAAAACGCTCATACACACCCCATATACACTCAACACCCAACACACACAGACACACAAGAGGAGACATTCTCCATGCTGCTAACCTGAGCAGCCTTCTCTGTGTATCTATTACGTTTCCCAACTCCATGGCTTAGATGCTCCGGTGGCTTTCCACTCTGCTTAGACAACCACCTATGAGGATGATGTTAGGGTACAACATTTATGGGGCAACTTGGGGGCACAGTGGAAGCAGATGAAGGAGAAAAAGCCCAGATCACAAAGCCAGACAAGATTGGAGGGTGAATGTAATTTAGTGTTCAAATCCCCAGGCCTTAAACCAGCTTCTCAGAAATTGTGCTGGAGTTGATTGTCTCCAGGCAGTTGACTTCTGGTTTATTCTAATTGGCGGTCCCTTGGGACTCAGTCACTGCAGCAGTTGCCCTCTAAGAAAAGACTAATCTTTTCAAGTGTTCTCTTCAATTTCACAAAATAGATGCTAAAAGAGCACCCTCCAGCAGAGAGTCTGGGGGAATGATTTATCTCCAAGGCTCTTCTTCTATAACAGTTTTGTTTCGCTTAGATGAGATTCAGTTTGGTTTTCGTTTTGCTGATCATGGAGATATACCCAAGAGAAATAGTGGCAGGCCTGGAGAAAATAGTCTGTTCAAACCATTTTGGCCAGAATTCAGTGTCTAGTATGGTTTCTTCACATAAGGTCTTAATCCTTAAGGACAAAGAAAATCTTGCAAGATGAAAGAATTCTGGAACAAACAAATACCAGAGGAGGGAACAGCACCTGCAAAGGTGTGGTGTCACAGGAGGGGTTATTTGGGAAAGGTGAGCCACTGTGAGGCACGGCTGTGAATGGGATGGGGGCCCCCGGTGGGGGGGCTGCTTGGCAACAGTGGGAGTTGGAACAGGGGATGGAATACAAGTTTGAGATGAGATCATGAAAGACCTTTCATTCAAATACAAAAAAATCTGGACCTGGTCTGTGGATAGTATTGTGAAAAAGAAAGGGAATAAGATTCGTTCAGAATTACACAACAGTCAGAATAATCATCTCCAGTAACAACGTTAGCACATACTAAAAGTCAGTGGCCAAGGTTCTCTGGTCACACTCTTTAATTATCTAAACCTTAAGGAACACTGTGTGGCTTATTTTCATTTTACAGAAGAGGCAACATAAGGTGTTACTGAACTGAAGAGTTGGAGCTGCAATAAAATGCTAGTTGTCGCCTCTTGAATCCATAAATGTAGCTATAAAACTACGTTGCCTGCTGTAATCATTCTCTTGAAATAATGTCTAAAACGGTGACTTTTTTAAGAAGTAATAATGTCTGCAACAGTGTCCCTCTGAGGACATTTGGCAATGCCTGAAGACAGTTTTGGTTGTCACCCCCTGGAAGGCGCCGCTGGCATCCAGTGAACAGAGGCCAGGGAAGCAGCCAACCTTATGCAGTGCACAGGACAGTCCCCACAACAAAGAAGAATTATCGGTCCCCAAATGCCACCAGAGCCTGAGTTGAGAAGCTCTGGTCTCAACATGCACTGTTTGATCAGTTTTGTTGAGCAAGCATGTTGTAAATCTTTCCCTCCTTGACTGTTGTACTAGAATCAGGATTTGGCATCAGAATAACTGTCAAGGAGTTCAGAATGTGAACATCTGGGCTCTCTTCCTTTTATCCCACAAATACAGGACAGTCCTTTAGACCTTGCTGGCCTTGGTTTTCACGGATCAAAATATAAAGAATAATACTACCTATTTTACAGCATTTCTCTTAAAATGCCAACGTAAGATAATATATATGAAAGTGCTTGATAAAGTACTAAGAGCTAGATATTTTCTAGTAATTTTTACTATAAGACATACAAAGGATTATTCCTCCTTAAAATCTATGTAATACCACTTAAGGTTTTATAAACCTTATAACCTTTCCCTGGTATGTATTCATTTAGACATTATGCTTACTTGAAAAACTCCAAGTGTAAAGGGAGACACTGCTTTAGTTGGTAGTAAAATTACCCTTTCAAAACAGTTTCCTTTCTTCCTAACCCCTCTTCGGAGGCCGTGTGCTAGAGTGGGCAATGTCTTTGGATGCAACCAGACCTGGTTCGAATCCTGCTCCACTGTTAACTGTCTCTGCAGCCTTGGCTTGGGTCTGAGCCTTGCTGGCTGGCAGGGAGGCGCTCACTGTGTAAATGAGCATTGAGTCCATCTGTCCCACTGAGATAATAATTTCTACCTGAGAGTATTATTGGGATGATTAGAAATACTATATGTGAGCCTCTTAGAGCAGCAGTTGGCACCTAGCACGGGCCCTCTAGAAATGTCAGGTATTGTAAAGAACTAAGAAGAGGAGAAATAAGAACCCTCTACAATCTCCCAAAGAAGCCAAACTCTCATTTGTGACTGGGCTTCACTTTAGAAATGCTAATGGAACTGGAGATATGCAAATGTAACCTTTTCCTTATTAAAACTTGTCACATGGTCCCACAATATTGTGACTAAATCCTCACTCTTACATGGACTATCTGAGTTGTTAAAACCACAGTGCTCAGCACAGAGCTAAACAGCAACGGTTTGCTACCATGCTCAACAGTTCATGATGACGTTCAACTGTTCATGACTATGTTCTCCTGGTATCAAAATAAAAAAGTTGATGCATCATCACAGTATCTTACCAAAATTCCCCAGTGACAAGGGTCCCAGGACAACCAGCATCCTTGCAATTCCAAAATAGTTTCAGCAAAGCTTTACGGTGGTGGTTGTAGCTCACTTTGATTGCTATCTAAACTATTTCCATTGAGGGCAGGGTTGTGTGGACATTATTAAAATGTATGATAATTTTAATCCTTTAGAAATTCTGAACTCAAAAAGTTTTAAAGACCATACCAATTTTGACTTCCATATTTAGAGTCATGAGGAAGTAGAGGATTTTGTTTTTCATTTGGTCTTGATGATATAGTCGGAAGTGTGCAGGGGTGATGGTTATAAGAAAGTTAGATAGATTCTTTAAAGAACAAAACAGAGACATTTACATTCTTGTTGACCAAAGAGAATATACCCAACAATAAACATATAAAGGTATTAATATCTTAATCTTCATTCCTGCATAGTTTTTAACTAAAAACAAAAAGCTGCCCTATACAATTTTTAGTTTTCATTTTTGAGGTAGTCTCACTCTGTTGCCCAGGCTGGAGTGCAGTGGCACAATCTCAGCTCACTGCCGCCTCTGCCTCCGCCTCCCGGGTTCAAGCGATTCCCCTGCCTCAACCGCCCAAGTAGCTGGGATTACAGGCGCTCGCCACCACACCTGGCTAATTTTTGTATTTTCAGTAGAGATGGGGTTTCGCCATATTGGCCAGGCTGGTCTTGAACTCCTGACCTCAAATGATCCACCCATCTCGGCCTCCCAAAGTGCTGATGACAGGCATGAGCCACTGTGCCCGGCCTGCCCTATATAATTCATCACATTTTATTTTTCATATAAACAGTAGCATGAAAATTATGACTAGTGCTGGAAATCAAGCTCAATGGTTATACCATTCTTAAGAAAGAAATGGCTTTCTCCAGGATTTATATGCAAGAAAAATTAATTCCCCAAACTGTATCATAAACATTAATCCTCTCAACCATGATTTCTGGTCCTGGCCTCATGAATGGAGCAGCCACAGATCTCTCTGGAGAGGTGCTCAAGCTTCCCCAGTGAAAAGGGGAACTAGAAGGTGCTCTGGGACAACCCAACCAGCAGTTCCTCCCTCCAAACAGATAATTCCCTTCTCATATGAAATTTCTCATATTAATTTTAACTACATTTTCACAAAAGATTGAGGCAACTGAGACAGACCACATATGAGATAAGATGATAAAACAGAAATGAAAAAAAAAGCAAACAGAAGAGAGAGAATTCAAATGTTATAAACACAGGGTCACCTTTCGTGCCTGATTTGCTTCAGATTTGATTATTTCCTTACAAGTAGCCCTGACAACAGGAGAGAAATGAACAGAGGAGAGAAGGGGCTATTCCTCTTTGTTCATTGAAAGGACAGAATCCCCACTGGGAAATTAGCGGGTAGGGATCTGAGGCCTTTTCTACCTGCCCCTATATTTGTGATAAGAGTCCGGTTAGGACACTGGGGGAGGCTGAATAGTGGCCCTCAACGTTATCCAGGTCCTAGTCCCTAGAACCTGCTAATGCTGCCTTCTATGGCCAAATGGACTTTGCAGATGTGAGTCAGTATCCTGAGATGGAAAATTATCCTCAGTTATCCTGTGGGCCCTAAATGCCATCATAAGTGTCGTCAGGAGGCAGAGGGAGACTGGACAAAGAAGAGGGCAATGTAATACTGATGCACGGGGCCATGCTGCTGTGTTGGGCATGGAGGGGGGGGCCACGAGCCAAGGGGTGCAAGGAATGTAGCTCTACAAGCTGGAAAAGGCCAGGACAGTTTCCCCTAGAACCTCTAATGGGAGCCTGGCCATACAGACACCTTGACTGCGACACAATGAACTTGGTGTTGGACTTCTGTCATCCAGAATGATGCAAGAATAAATGTCTGTTGTTTTAAGCCACCAGTTTTGTGTTAATCTGTGTTAGCAGCAGCAGGAGTCTAATATAGAAGCCCATCTGACCCCAGGACATGGCCCTTTTAACCCTGTAAAGAGAACACCCCACCAAGGCAAGAAGGTGAGAGAGGCCAAGAAGTACCACCTCTGATTCCAATCCAAAGAGTCTTCAATGTGTCTTTGATTATGAGGCTGACTCTTCCATTGATAAGCTCTGACTTCCTGACCACCTCTCGTTCATCTAAGAGTTGTAAATGCAACTTCCCTGAGCTTCAGCTTATTTCAGTAGGGCTCAGTAGCTTTCACCTCTTGCCATATTCCTGTAGGCTGCCTGCCTGTTTGCTTTGTCTAAGGATTCCATCAGGAACCCTCTCACTCCTCCAGTCAATATTGAATGGCCACCATGTGTCTGTCCGGTGGAATACACTGTTGAATGGAGCAAAGGTTCCTATTCTTGGGAGCTGACTTTCAATTGGTCACTGGTCATTAAAATTATTAAAAGAGCAGAATGTATTATTTGTCAGATAGTGATACATACGTAGGGGGTTGAACAGTGTCTCCCAAAATTCATGTCCACCTGGAACCTTAGAACTTGATCTTACTTGGAAATATGGTCTTTGCACATGTAATTGAGGTAAGGATGGAAATGAGATCATACTGGATTGGGATGGCCCCTGTCAAAAGAGAGTGTCCTCATAAAAGACAGAAGACATGGACACAGAGAGAGGCAATGAGAAGATGACAGCAGAGGCTGGAGTGACGTGGCCACAAGCCCAGGGACGCCGAGGATTCCGGCACCACCAGAAGTGAGAAGGGAGCCAGGACCCTCCCTCAGCGCCTCTGGAGAGACGCTATGCTGCTGACGCATGATTTTGTTCTTCAGGCCTCCTGAATGCTGGCAGAATTAATTTCTTTTGTTTTAGGCCACCCAATTGGTGGTGCCTTGTTATGGCCACCACCAGGAAACTCATACAGTTGGGATGGGAAAATAAAACCAAGTAGAGACAGGGCCATGACAGTCTGTATGTCTGTAGGTAAGTGATGTGGGGGGTAAGGGTAGTTATTATAAATACAGAGGGCAGGCTAGACTGCTCTGAGAAGGTGACACTGGAGCTGAGTGGAGGGAACATTCCAGAACAGGAAAATGAGAGTAACAAGTCCCTGAGCCAGGAGTGTGCCTGGCATGGCAGACAAGAGGGAAGATGGTCAGGGGGTGAAGTAAAGTGAGTCCCAGGTCCTGCTGGGAGACCAACAGGGGCCCTGATGTGTCTGCTGTCGCAGGCCTCTGGCTTCTGCTCTAAGAGAGGAAAGCTTCTGGAACGCTGGGATCTGACTCACATTCTTAAAGGATCACTTTGATGGTGGCTGCCTGGATCCATGCATGTTGAACTCACAAATTGCAGGCCTAAAATAATGCATTTCTTGTGTATCAATGATACCTGGATGAAGCTGAGTTCTGGAAAAGGCCCCTGCTGGATGCTGGGTTGAGAACAGATTCTGAGGGGCAGGGTGGGGTGGGAGCAAAGAGCAGTAGGGGCAGCAGTGGCCCCAGCGGGGACAGGGGGTGCTGAAAAGTGCTGGCAGTCTGGGTGTCCTTTGAAGGCAGAGCCTGCAGGAATTCCTAGAGGGTGCATGATTGTGAGAAAAGAAGGAGGCCCTCTGTGAGCCCCTCTGAGAAGCCCACTCCTCTCTTCCCACCCACAGCACTGGGGACCTGAGCCCACCGCACAGGTTAGTCAGGCAACGCTACCTTGTGGGGATTGGGATCTCTTGTTTCAGAACTAGGAGGAACTATTTCAACTAGCAAGTTTTCTAATGGCTGGTAAATTGAAGAGAGAAAAACAGTAAAATGATGAGAAAATGGGGTATCTCTGAACTGTTATGGGTTCTAAGTGCCTTACGTTAATCTTAGTCAAGCAATGGGCTGCTTCTCTGGATTCAATTTATTAGAAGTTGGGGGTGAGGAATAATGTAAAATGATTAGCCCCAATTTGTGCTATTATTTATATTTAATTACATGTAGCTTAAATATTAACAAATTTCTGCTTCTCTATAGAATATTTAGGTCCTTTCGAAGACATAAGTATTCTCAAAGACCATTAGATTACAGTGGATATCATCAATTACATCATAATACCTATGCAATACCCAATTAACTTTAAAACAGTAATTTATTCATCCATTAATGCAACTAGGCTTTTTCAAATAAAATATGCTCCAAAATGAAAAACTAACCTCAAACATATAAGAATTTAGTTGCCCTGGAAATTCTAACAGGTTCTGTCTGGTGATAACAGACCAAGGAAAAAAGTACAAATTCGTCTCCATAAGCTCAACCTTGTAAAGCATGATGACTTTACAGGAAATGTTTATGTTCATCACTATATATCTATTTTAAAATTAACAGACCATGATGTTTCTTAGAAAATCACCTTGACCTGTGAACCTGGAGAAGAAATAAGACAGAAGGGATTTGATGTGCAAGATACTCGGATTAGAAGTGTACGATTTAAGAACATTTGAGCAGTGGTTTTTACTTTGTTGATATCAGGATAAGATCAGAATTTTGCCTCAGGATTAGATTAGAATTTGAGAAAACCACAAAGGCCTTGGTCACCCTCAAAATGTTTTATTATACATACATATATATACCACATATATGTGTGCATGTGTGCACATGTGTATGTGTGCAGATATACGTGTATAATAGTGTGTAGATATTATGTATGTATAATACATATTACAGTATGTGTACATATACATACATTTAATGTATATATATACATATATATCATGTATTACATATATTCAAGGAAACTTGATATATAAACTTAAAATATACTGTGTATAAACCATAGGACTAGAGCACATTTTCTTATAAACTAGGTAACCATACCATTTGACAGTTGTCACTGAAAAAAATACAAATGGTGCACTTAATGAATCTCTTTATGAAAACTTCTTAACTTCTGATAGAAGCCACGATGATACAGGTAGATGCATTCTAACTACAAGAACACTGCCTCTTGAGATTCCACTCTAAGCTCTGTGCTTTTGGAAGTGAGAACCTGTCCCAGAGGCACCTCTCACACTGTCTTTATAATGTGAATCATGAACATATACTTTTGGGGCTGACGGTTTACCAGAGTCTAGTCTTGATTAGAACATAATTTAACAACATCCAGTTTTGATTTTTGTCTTCATCGCCTCATCTTAGTTCTTCAAAGAATGCCAACTTAATTTATCTCAGATAATATTGAGCAGAGATACTTCTCTAAAGAAAATCTTAATAGGATCTAACAAAATGTGGTCTAATTTGGTCTAATATTTGGTCACTCTGGTCTCCATAGCTCTCAGCCTCTAGTACCAAACACTGGTTCCTGCCCTTAGATTATATGGGCAACACACTGGGAGCAGAATTGTCTACCAGAAAAGGCCTCTTATCTAAGAAGGAAGAGGGTACTCCTTGTTCTTGTTTTATGGGTTCATTTCCTGATGGACATAGGTCATGTGGCATGGCATTCAGGAAGAGTGAACTTCAGAAACAAGCTGCTAGCCATGTCACTGCCATCCAACCGGGGACATCAGGATCACACCTGTGGCTGAACCAAGTTGGGCTTATTGCTTACAATAAGAAAGGACTCACACCACGGGGAACCATGGGACATTTTGGTAAGAGGCTGTTGAACAGGCTGACAAGATTTGACTTGTGTTGGGTGTGGTGGGGAAGATTCAAAGGAGCAAGGCTTTGTTCTAGATTAGGTGCTACTAGCATGTAGGGGACATTCCATGACTTAGCATCTTGAGGAATCTTATCTAGAAGGGGAAAATAACAAAGTAGTGCTCAACCTGTGATTGGCTAAGAATAAGCAGTCATTCATATCAGCCAGGCTACTGTGAGTTGTGTGGTCATTTTTGTGGTTTGAGGGGCTATGGTATTTTGCATCCATATTTGCCATTCATATTCACAGTTGACACTTCAGTATAGTTTTTGAGAAATGACTTCACGGATTACATTACATTGTTTTAACCCGAAATCCATTAGGAATGGAAGGAAAGCTTTTGAGTGTTGTTCTTTAGCTGCTAGAATAAAACAAAAACAAAAAAACCCCAAAAATCTAAAGCCATTTAATTAGATTTACAGTTATTAGTGTCCATGTTAAAAAAACAACCAAAATACACTCATCATCGTGTATTGCTTCACTTTGTCCTTAAAGAAATTTTAAAGAACTTATGAATATTTGGCATAGTCTTACTATGAGGATAAAAAGGCTACAGTGTCTGAGTGTCCATTCATAATTATTTCTCATTACTAGACATTAAAAGCAAAGCAATTCCATAGGCATTTTCTTTAATCATATTTCACAGTACTTTTGCTATAAAACTATTCACTTACCTTCATTCCCACAGTCTGCATTTCTTTAAATATAAAATGTGGAGAATATTTTCACCCTTCAGTTTGAATAAAATAACCAACAATGGACCATGGGTGAAAGGGATGCGGAAAGGACCAACTACAGGTCATTGTCTTGGGATGATTCTGTATCTGTACAACTGAATAGATAAGCAAGTTTTGTTTTCAAGTGCAATCATAATAAAAATAATATTGACTTCGAGATGATGATACCCAATTACTTTTCACTTCTGTCCATTGATTAAGTCTTAGGCTAGCTTTTTTCTTACCTCTGTGTCTACCCAATTCTAAGTAGAATGTGTGTAATTATTTGAAAATTGAAAGTTTGCAGTGAATTTGAAAGATGTTATCTTCTATTGCTCCCATAAATCTCTATAATTTTAATTTTTTTTAGAGATGGGATCTTGCTCTGTTTCCCAGGCTGGAGTGCAGTGGTGTGCTCATAGCTCACTGTAGCCTTGAACTCCTGGGCTCAAGTGGCCCTCCTGTCTCAGCCTCCTAAGTAGCTAGTACTACAGGCATGCACCAACACACTCAGCTAGTTTTTCAAGTTCTGTACAGACAGGGTATTGCTACGTTGCTCAGGTTGGTCTCCAATTCCTGGGCTCAAGTGATCCTTCCTCTCAGCCTCCCAAAGTGCTTGGATTACAGGCGTGAGCTACCGCACCCAGCCCATAGACCTTTATAATTTAAAATGAGGTAGACGAGTACACAGGATATGGAAGAGATTTGACTACAGCATAAAGATTAAGTGGCAGAGAAACACAGTTTTGTTTATGCAAATAATAAATGCACATGCTACACCTATGATCTTTTTTTTTACTAATTAAGAATGATGGTTTATTAAGCATTTTTTAAGTTCTATTTCCATGTCAGCAAAGTGAAGCCACTAGGAAAAAAGAAAAGAACTTGAGTCTTTAAGAATATTGGTTTATTATTTAAGTGTTGTACAGATTTATTTTTTATAAATCAAATCTATTTTCTTTGTGAGAAGTGACTGGATACAATAATTGGCTGGAGTGTTTTGTCTGCTTGACTTTATAGAACTTGAGCTTCCCGAACTTTATTGGTTCACAAACCTCTTCAAATTTCACAGGATGCCCTCCTGGGCCAAAATAAATGTGTAACAGTTCCATTTATTAAGTCCTTAGGCCTGAACAACTTAAGAATTATCTACATCCTGGCTGAGCGCAGTGGCTCACATCTGTAATCCCAGCACTTTATGGGGGCTGAGATGGGCAGATCACAAGGTCAGGAGATTGAGACCATTCTGGACAACATGGTGAAACCCCGTCTTTACTAAAATACAAAAAATTAGCTGCGTATGGTGGTGCATGCTGTAGTCCCAGGTACTTGGGAGGCGGAGGCAGGGGAATTGCTTGAACCCAGGAGGCAGAGGTTGCAGTGGGCAGAGATTGCGCCACTGCACTCCAGCCAGGCAACAGAACAAGACTTCGTCTCAAAAAAAAAAAGAATTATCTACATCCTAACATATCAGTGCTTTGGAGCACACTTATCAAAATGGAAGCAGACAATGCCATCTTCACATCCTCTCCTATGCTGATTTTCACTAGTACTTGTTTGTATCAGAAAAACCTCCGAAAACTGAAGTATAAAAAGTGATGACATCATCAAAAGGAATGTGGTACGACTGGATTTTGAAACTGAACTAACAGAGCTCATGTTTCAACCTGTTTTCAAGATACTGTATTTATGTTGAAGATTTAAACTATCCCTTGGAATCCCCTGAGTTTCCTGCATCACCCTAGGACACCTTGGGCACATAGTTTGGGAATAGAGCAAATGAATGTTCCTTACGACAGCTATGACCTAACCGTTAACGAAAAACTTTAGCAAAATGATCAATTACTGGGGGAAGGGCAAATTATATGTGTATAAATAGGAAATTCGTCTTGTAAAGTTTATACTCAGAATTTCAATTAAGTGACATAGTAGCTAAGAAAAATAAACAAACACTTGTCATTTGAGAAAACAGGTTTTCACTCATTTCTAAAAATTTGCTGATGTAAATGTTTTGAAATGTATCATTTTATGACTTTGAAAGTCCTAAATCACAACAGTCATTAACAGCTCTTTACATATCTAAAAATACTTACTATAAGTTTATCAGCATTTAGAATTGCTTTATCTTTCTTTACATTAGCAAGAGTATAGTTCAATGAAACATGCAGTGTTCATGACAAAAACACCATTTTAGTGGCAGCAGCGTTACTGAAAATGCTTTATTATATTCAGCTTGTTCTTCACTGCATCAAATTGCTCTTAATGTCTTCAATCTTGTACTTGAACTTAAGGGACCTCCTTCATACCCATCTGTTGCCCTTTCTCCAGATCCTTTGTTGGGCTGGTATGGACTTAGATTGCAGAATGAGAAATCACATGAGAGCACGAGAGCCAGCGAAAGCAAACAAATTCAGTGATGTGAAAAGTGCTGTCAGGTCAGTGTAACAAGCAGCTCTTTCTAGATTTTCCGGCACTGCTGTGATCAGGAACTGGGGGGAGGCAATAGCTACCCTATGTCTATAGACAACCACAGATTTAATAATCAGATTATCTCCTGTACATAACATTACTCTAATGTAACATTACTCATAACATTACTCATAACAGTAAGCACTGGCATACGTTCATTTCTTACAAGTAGAAGTCAATCTAACGCAAGCTCGCATTTACGGCATGTTCTGTGTTGCTAAGAACTGCTCTTATTCCTTTCCCACTTAGTGTTCACCACATTCCTATCAGGATGCTGCCATAAATATTCCATTTTATAGATGTAGCATCTGCAGTACTGACAGCTTCAGCCACTTGCTTGGAGTCTCAGAGATGAACAGGTGATGGAGGCAGAATTAACCACAGACACGCTCTCTTCAGAGCCCACAGTCTTACCCAGGTGGCTCACTGTCTCATCAAATACTTTTGGTTACTATTTTTATAAGCTGCTGCAAGTTGGGTGCCAAAATAAATGTGTACCCCTCAGTAATTTCATTAGGATAACAGAAAATTCATCTAATGTAGGACTAACACCGGGTTCCTTATGGATCTTTCAATTCTAATTGCCTTCTCCCCTCTAAATCAAGAGTTGTGTAATTTAAATAATAGCAGTATTTCACACAAAGATATTTTATGTTGCTGACTTTTATAATGCAATGAACTGTTTGCAAATAAATATCTCTGCTATGCTTTCCCCATTTAGAATCTCAGGCAACCTTGGCCTAAGTTTATTCCACGGCCCAGGATCAGGAGATGGAACAGAGAATAAAAGGTCATACCTGGAGAAAAAAAATCATGAATGCTCTCAACCAGTTCTTATGCCTCTCCTTTTCCTTTCTTTCATGATCTGTCTCTAAATTTTACTTGCTTCTCATTGGGTCCCATTTGTTCAAATTCCTCCTAGATTTGTCATACCCTATCTTTCTCTGGCTTTTGTGAGTTATCAGTGATTTATTCAATTAAGGACTATTGATATGGTTTGGCTGTGTCCCCCGCCAAATCTCATTCTGAATTGTAGCTCCCATAATTCCTGAGTTTGTGGGATGGATCTAGTGGGAGATAATTGAATCATGGGGGTGGTTTCCCCCATACTGTTCTCATGCTAGTGATTAAGTCTCGAAAGATCTGATTATTTAATAACAGGTTTCCCCTTTGCTTGGCTCTTATTCTATCTTGGCTGCCGCCATGTAAGACATGCCTTTCACCTTCCACCATGATTTGGAGGCTTTCCTAGCCACGTGGAACTGTGAGCCCATTAAATCTCTTTTTCTTTATAAATTACCCAGTGTAATGGGTAATGTCTTTATCAGCAGTGTGAAAACAGACTAATACAACTATGATGTACAAATACAATAGACCATCTAGATGTCTATTTCTTTGAAGAGTTATGCTATTTGTTGGTGCAATAAATAAAACATTCTGGATAAAATACTTCTTCCTACTTTGTATTATTCTACTTACCTTAGTGTTATCCTGGTGTAAATCTTCCAAAAGGGATTTGCTAAGCTAATCAAAACTTACTGGTTTGATTTGGAATAGATATTTTCTTTAAACAAGGTCTGATACAAAACACCTATCTTTCTGTACACTTAGTATATTTCATTTGTTATGTTTATTTTCATGGTGTAATCTGTTACCTTGTCCTAAAACTATTTAGCATTTTCTATTACAATCCATTATGACTAAAACAATGCTTTACATCAAGTGGCTATTTAGAAAATGATGACTGTCTAATCATCAAATTTAGTTAAAACATTGACTGGATTTTAAAAAATTTACATAAATTACCGCAATTTTAACACACTCAGTTTAGCATAGTGATTGCCTTTACTAGTTGCTTAATAAACATCAGTAATCAATCCACGCTTCTTCCCAGAGCCTGATTTCCAGAGCACTTAAATGACTTGAATAAAGTTGGTAAAAGAAGCTCCCATCACTTCGGGTTTCCCTGAACTCATACCCTCTGCTCAGCGCATGAAGCAAAGCCCACCCTATCCTGGCTGTGGTTCTCAGGAATGGTAAAGGAAGCAGGATATGATGCCTGAATTTGTCCAGGCACAAAAGAATAATTTAATCATAGGTAGAGGAAAGAACATGGTTTCTACCTTGCACAATAGAACTGGGAACTCTCAAATTTTCTGGTGCTCTTTAGGGAATGTTTTTGACTCCATTTGAATAATATCAGAGGTGCAGTCTATGGTGAGAGGCGAGATCTCCAAGAAGGCTTTCTTCTACCAGGGCAGAGGAAATGCCCATTTCCTACGTTCTGAGAACGTTCAGATTCACTGCCCAACAGTACATGTTAAAATCACAAAGCAGAAGACAGTCTAGAAATTTTTTCACACATCAAGAAGTATGAAATATATAAAATACTTTTCTGAGTTAGAAGCAGGTATCACCCTTACTTTTAGACTTGTAAATACTTATGATTAAGATATTATGCACATTTTGATAGCCTACAGCATAAACTGTAAGAGGCACTACATTAGGTCAAAACACTGTCAGTTCAGCCCAACTTCTTTCTCTGAGGAGGCCCCAGGGGTTTGGGCTGCCGTTGTTATTTAGAATTTGTCTTTGGAGTCATGCCAAAGCTAAAAGCTTAGGGATGCATTCCAAAACATTTTCCGTCCATCTCCTAAGGATGTTCATGTCATCTATGAGTTTTTTCTAAATATCCCTTGACCTGTTTATAAGTCTTTACAGCACATGAGACTTTAAGTTTACTGCCTACTGTATGATTTGATACTTCCTTTGTCATTAAATAGAAGAAGGGAAAATGTTTGTATTAACAACTCCAGGGGGGAAAAAACCCACAGTAGATCTCGCTTCATGAAAAATGTCCATGCATCTCAGTTGCAGTGAGTACTTGCCACGTCTGGGCCCCTTTCTGCATCAGTTGCGGCTCCTGCTGCCTCTACACACCATTCCTGGAGAGCAGACTTTGTCTGCACTGGTTTTGCACAGAGGCCAGCCAGAACTTTCAACAGGTGAAGCATGTGACACAGAAGGACCTTGAAATCCTAGCATTTTTCCTGTTCATTTAACAGCCAGGGAGGTTTCAAACATCCTTCAAAAATACTTTATTAGAACTAAAATCACCATAATATTGTGACATAAAGAAAAATTTAATCTTGTCGTATGCTTTCATTTTCTTTGAAACACAAAACCCATACTTGGCTGCAACCATAAAGGTTACACATTCTATCTAGTAGGATGCAGATGAAGGAAGGTGCAGGCACGGTTATCATGGAAGAACAAAAATATTTATAAGGGTCTGTTTCAAAATACTGGGAAAAAAAGATGGGTTTTTAAGCTCCTCCTAGCATCAATCAGTCACAAGAGCTGGAAACTCACTTTCCATAATATTCTCATTGCTGAAGCCACGGCCACGGCCTCATTACTTCTTGCTTTGAAAACTGTGATGGTTTCCTAATGGGCTCTGTCACTCCAGGGTGTAGCCTGTCCAGTTTATCCTGCCCACCTTCGTCCCTGCAAACCCCAGCATTTTACTGGCCTTCTAGCAACCCTCCAGTGCACTCCGTCACAGGACTTTGCTCCAGAACAGCACTGTGTTCTGGCCGCTGCCTCCTCCCTGGCTGGGCTCTTTGCTCGGTATGGCCTTTGGTGCATACCCTGTGCGCAGGGTGAACTGTCTGTAGTTTCCTCCTCATGCCAAACTGTGTCCCTTCCTCCTTGGCTAACTTGGCCCCATCTCCTGCCTGGCATGCTGGTTCTGCTCCAGCATTAGCACCTGTAAAAGTCCTTTCCTAATGACAAAAACGTTGATAATATTCCTAGGTCATATCTGTGTGTTGACATAGATACGTAAAATGTCGTTCGTGGGTGAGACTACTCTGCAAAAAATGCTGTCTGGTTTTTGACCCCATAGAAATTTCTCCAGCCTCTCTGTGGCAACCAAAGAGAATGTGTGGCACTTGTCATATTGAAACTTGACACTTATTTGTGCAATTTGGTAATGACAACTTCCTCCACTAGACTGTAAAATCCAGAGAGCGGGGTTCATGCTAAGTTTAACTCATCATTATCTTCGCAGTGCCTGGCACACTTCTTTGCATGTAGTAGATACTCAATGAACAAATGAAACTATTCTAAGATAAAGTCATCTCAAAGATAAAAATAATAATGATGAGTGAAAGGATTTATGTGGAATATGACATAAGTACTAACTTATCAGTCACTTGCTCTCCTGCTTACCACAGCTCCTCCTTAACCCCATTCATTCATTCAGCAAACATTTACCGGATACCAGTGAGACATAGTGAATGATATAAGGTCACAGGCCACCAGGCGCTACGGACTAGGAAGTCGAGGTGGGATAAAAGGATGGAGTACATCAGTGTACGCCAGGGTTTCTCAACCTCAGCACTACTGAGATTTTGGGCCAGATAATTCTTGGTCGGGAAGGGAGACAATCTTGTATTATAAGATATTTATACAACATGCCTGGCCTCTACCAATTAAATGTGAATAGTACCCTTTTCTCCCAAGTTGTGACAACTAAAAAAAATTGCCTGAACCCAGGAGGCGGAGGTTGCGGTGAGCTGAGATCGCGCCATTGCACTCCAGCCTGGGTAACAAGAGCGAAACTAAAAAAAAAAAAAAAAAAAAAAAAAATCCAGGTATTTCCAAATGTCCCCTGGGGTGACAAAATTCTCTCTGGTTGAAAATTACTGGTTTAAGGTAGTATTTCTGATACAGCAAGAGAAATGTCAGAGGAAATTAATCACCTCTGGTCATATTACATAGATCTCTGTTGACTTATTTCTTGCTAATAATATTGCCAAATATGATAGTAATAGGCTTTCTCTATCGGATCTCAGTGACTTTTGGTCCAGAATTGTGTTGTGAAGGAAAGAAAGAATGGGAGAAGGTATGCAGGAATTACCTCCTGTTACCTTGGTTCAGGCACCTAAGTGAATGATTAGCCATTGGCACATGTGATAAGGCTGCAGGGGTCATGAGGATATTCTCGGAATTCATCCCCATGTACCAATTAACTGTATTAGTCCGTTCTCATACTCCTATGAAGAAATACCTGAGACTGGGTAATTTATAAAGAAAAGAGGTTTAAGAGCCAGTTCCACATGGCTGAGGAGGCCTCAGGAAACTTACAGTCATGGCGGAAGGCACCCTTTCCAGGGCAGCAGGAGGGAGAATAAGTGCCAGCAGGAGAAATGCCAGATGCTTAAAAAATCATCAGGTCTCCTGAGAACTCACTCATTCATGAGAACAGCATGGGGGAAACCACCCCCATGATTCAATTACCTCCCACCAGGTTTCTCCCATGACACACAGGGACTATGGGATTACAATTCAACATGAGATTTGGGTGGGGACACAAAGCCAAACCACATCACCCACCCTAACAGTAGCCTGATGGTTGACGGGTTTTCTACAGCATGTCTTGCCTCTCACTGCCCCATGAACCTTGCCAGGCAAATCAATGACAATTTTCTGCTGGTTCCTCACTTACAGCTCTGTAGTACTGCACCTGTCTGCATGGAAAGGCACCTGACAGTGTCCATGCTAAGTAACTCTTCTTATGCATTTCAACATTACCATCATTCTCCTATTACTCCTCCAAGCCCTCTTCCATCAGGAAATAGAGCTAGTATAGCGCTGTCAGTTCATTATACTCCTGGGGGTGAATAATGCTCTTCAACTGATCTGGTGTCTCAGTCAAACTTAAATTTCTCTGAAAGTCAGATCCTTTCAGCACAGCATCCATGAGCGCTGTATTGGCAGGAAGCAAGCCTTGTACGTAGGCTGAATGGATGTCTTCTAACCAATCCTAGACATCAGAGCAGTGCAAAGCCCTGTCCATTAGGAAACCATCATATGCTTCACCTTCACAATGTCCACAGGCCAGGGAGGCGGCGGACATATGGCCCAAAGAGGGACTGGAGAGCTGGTCAGGCCAAAAGCATTTGGAGGGGTTGGCTGGGCCCCTGCTCTCTTTTCTTATCTCTCCCTAACAGCATCATGGCTTCCATCTGGTCATCCAAAGATCTTTTAAAACATTCACTCATTAACACTGTTATTAATATTAACAAGTTTATGCTCAGGCACCAATCTGTTCTGTGAATTATTCAAGGTCACACAGAAACATCTTTTGAATGCTGAAAAAGACTTCTATGCCCCTCCAGGGCAAGTGCATCGGGTCGCCTCTTCATCTTTATTAGATTAAAATTATCTAACCTTGGTAAGTTTCGCTCTGTCTACTCTTTTCATTATTGAACAAAAAAGGATTCTGTGTGTGTATTTTTTTCAATTTGGCAGGTTATGAAAAACACTTATGAGCAGTTTCTTCACCTCTGAAGTGGAAGAAAGGGAGTTTTTCCGAGATTGCAGAATTTAAAAAATAAGAAAAACCTAAGGATTTTAGGTCATCATTAACAGAATTCCTATGCTTAGATTTCATAACATCTTGTCTGAGATGCATTTAAACAGAAAAGTTATGTGCATTCTTCATAGCTTTTTTCTTACTTCTCATTTCTCTCTGCACATAAAACATCAAATAATTAGAAGATTCTTACGTCTCTTTCCTATTCTTCATCTATCCCCAGTATATGAATCAGTGTATCCTTTTTTTGGTTATGCTCTATTTGGGTAGGCTACAGTTCCCAGTGATTTAATCAAACACAAATTCATGAGTTGCCCTGAAGGTATTCTGTAGCTAGGATGACCAGCTACAATCAGTTGACTTCAAGTCTAGGAGGTTACCCTAAATAATGTGGGTGAGCCTCGTACAGTTAGTTGAAAAAGGAAAACTCAAGACTTCAGTAGTAACTCCTGCCTGGGTTTCCAGCCTGCTAGTCTGTCCTGCAGATTTCAGACTTGCTAACTCTCACAACTGCATGAACCAATTCCTTAAAATCTCTCCTTCCTTAAAATCAATCTCTCTCTCTCTCTCTTTCTCTCTCTCTCTCCCCCACCCCCCTTATATGTATCTGCGGGTCTCTTGGGATGTTTATTCTCGGGATATACCCTTTTAGATCCCAGCCATCATGCCAAAAGAAGACGGTGTCATGTAGAGTAGATATCGGGTCAATTGCCCCTGCTGAGCTCCCAGTTGACAGCAGCCTCACCTGCCTGCACAAGAGTGCATTGTCCTGGACATCCAGCCCTGTGGGGCCATTACATGACCGCAGCCCACTGACGTCTCGCTGCATGCTCATGAGACTGCCCAAGTGACAACTGCCTAGCTAAGCGCAGCCTACATGAGAATCATGAGAGGTGAAGATTCACTATTCTTTTAAGCCACTATGGGTTGGAATGGTTTGTTATGCAGCAAATGGCTATGACATGTAGGAAGAGCTTTTGCTACGTTGTTCTCGAGTCATGTTTGTATCTGAAAAAGAGCTTCTTCGAATCATTGGATGCAATGTGTCCAAACAGCACCTGGATTTTGCTGAACTCTTTCTCATCAGACAGGAATAAAAGATCTGAAAAGAACCACTTTGTTGGGGCCATCAGTTTGTTGCTAACAACCCTCAAAGTTAGGCGGGAATGGATGAGCTCACTGTATCAAGTCCATGGACCCAGAGAGCCGTTCATCTACTATGTTTTCTCACTAATATTTCTTAAAGAAATAAACGCATTTAAGCCACTTGGAAACTGTCCTAAGATGGAGATATTGCAAATACTACCTAATTTTTCCGACTCACTTATGACTTTCCTATGGAGCTTTGCATATGGTGAGTGAAATAATATGAGTCTGTTTCAGTACATGCTGATGATGGCCCTTTCTTAAATAATGTGTTCCTGTCTAATATTCACTGCTGTGAAGTGATGCGGATGGGAAGGAGGAGTAGAACAGATAGAGGAATGAGAAGAAACAGATCAGGCATACAAATATATTTTAAACAGACAAAGACTTATGCAGAGGGGATAAGTGGACAAAATGTTATTTCCTAGTGTTTAAACCTCTGTGGAAGGCCCTGTCTATATGATGCTACCAAGTTACAAATTGCCACTGTAATGTATAAAATAATGACACATTTTAAATTTGTTACTTATTCTAAAGGCCTTTATTTACACATTAAGAAAAAAGGCTTAAAAGCTCAAAGTCTCAAGTGAAAACCCAATGAAAAAGCAGTAAAATTATCTTTTGCAATATCAAAATATTTAAAAATTTCATGTAATATATCTAAAAAGAGGACAATCTATGTCCTAGTCTGTCTTGCATGGCTATCACAGAAAATGCATCTGCGAGGGCCTTCTTGCTACGTCATCCCACAGTCGAAGGGGAAGAGGCAAGAGAGCACACACAAGTGAGAACACACTCCCACAGTAATGAGCCCACTCCTGAAATAATGACATTAATCTATGAGCCAGTCACCTCTCAAAGGTCCCACCTCTCATCATGATTGAACTGGGGATTAAGTTTCCAACATATGAACTTTGAGGGACACATTCAAACCTTAGCAATCAATAATTTGAAAAAAAATTCAAGGTGACAAGGACAATCATCTTATTGGCAATCATTAAGGCGGCAACATAAAATTTACTATTATAGGGAAGTATAATAGATGACTTGGTGGGTAAAGACTGAATCCATGTAAAGGTTATTAAATTAATTCTGACATATCTGTAATTGTGACGGGCCCAAGAGCAGGACTCTCAAGGTTTTAGCTGTCATTGGCTCACACATCTTGGAGGGATGGGTCTGGCTCTGTGTATGCAGGTTGATACCAGGCAGGAGGCTGACATTTTCAAGATGACACCCAGCCACAGTCACGTGAATGCCTGCATGGACTTATATTGACCTTGGCCCAGAAAGGACTATATGGGGGTTTTCTTTACAACCAAAATTTAAAAATTAAAATTATGGCTCTTCATATGGAGGCAAATGACACAGGCAGCATTAGTGACCACGACACTGGGCTGGCCATCTGTCCCAGCCTCTCATCGGTCTAGGCCAGATCTCTTGGTTTTGCCCCAAAAGTAAGACAAGGGGATGGGCTTAAGCCTCTTTATATTCTGGGAGTTCCTTCCTCCAGAACTCGCTGAGAGAATACTTTATTTGTTATTTGTTGCATGCTGACACTGTGCTTAGGATCTGGCAAGCTCCCTAATGTCCTCCTGGGCGCTCTGCAATCGAGACTGACAAATACCCAGTTATGAAATCCACCAGCTGAAAAGGCAGTTCACTCTCCAAAGGACAGAGTCACTTAGCATTTTTATTTGGCGTCCATCTCAGACACTGAAGCAGCCTCTCAGTATCCTGCGGAACAAACCAAGGGCTCTGTGTTTCTCAGCTCTGGATGGTGGGATGCCCTGAGGGCAAAACGTCCTTGTGTCTCACCCTCCCCAAGGTGGATGCAGGTGTCTTTCAAGTCTGTGAACCGTGTTCTTTCCAAACTGTAACTAGCGTTGGTACATGGGAAAGAAAGGGAGGGGATAGGAAATAATGGATTTTGTAGCTTTTATTTGTGAGTGAATGGGCCTACAATTTTCCCTTCCTGAAAGTCAACTTGAAGTTGAAATAATGGGATGATTCACCGTGAAAAAACTCAATGTTAGATAAAACAGTGTTAGATAAATATTTAAAGTTAAAAATCTCATGTAGAAAGTCTAAGTTAATCATAAAATCAAGGTGAGTCAAAACATATCCATGCCTTAGCTATTTATTGCATAAATTTATCTATCATAGATATCAAGAGTTTTATAGGCACCTGTTAAAACAAGATAGCAGGCCCCAAGTGGAGTCACTCAGGCTAAAGTTCCATGTTACCAATCAAAATGTAAGTTGTTTACTTGTGAGATCTGACCTTCCCAAAAGTCAGGAGAGAGATGATAGCCACATTTCCAAACAAACCTTTCCAAACAAAAACCAGGAGATTTCACAGCAACCGACCTACCAGAAGGGCCTGGTCAACCTGAGAAACATAATAGGGAAGTCTCCTCTGCGTAAACCCACACTCTGCTGAGGGTAACCAATGTGCGTTTTGCATTCTGCTGTTCCTATTAAAGCTACCGTATTGAGGACAATTGTACTGAGATGCCTGGTGGAGCTCCTTACTATTTTGTAGAGTAGATGTTGCCCAGTTTATGAATCACTAATAAAAGCCAATTCGATCTTTGAAACTAAATTGCTTGAAATTGTGTTCTTTGCCACACATTTTCCATTCACAGGCTAAACTTCGGATTTCCTGGATCCCCCCAACTCCTTTCAACAACATAGGCTTTCAGAAACTCCCCCTTCAAAACAGACTTTTCCTGTCAGAGAATCGTTTAGTTTATTTACATATAACCTGACATGCCCTAGAATGAATTTCCTATGGCTCTCATAAAAGCGTAACATTTCAGAGGTGAAAGAAACCTTGATGCCACATGAGTACAACTTTCACCTGAAACGTGACCTTGGATTGTAGAGTCATCATCTGTATGTATGACAAGGGAACACCTCTTCTAGCTGGCCCACTTCCACTCACAGATGACTTGATTCTAAATTTTCTTTTTCCATTGATCCAACATTGATATCTCAACCTATCTCGCTTGATTGCTGACTTCTGAAACCTTTCAAGACAACTAAAAATCTCTTTTGTATAATGACCCATTTCATATTTCAAATATGAAATCCATTTCAGTATTTAAATGTATTTTAAATATAGCAACCAAGGAAATGATTAAAGAATACTATAACCAGAGTGAAATACTTAAAGCCAGTAAAAACGATGTGTTAAAAGTATACTTAATAACATGCAAAAATGCTCATGAAATGAGTCAATAAAAAAGATATAAATCTATATAAGAACTATGATTACAAGTGTGTGTGTGTATGTGTGTGTTTGTGTGTGTGTGTGTGTGTGTGTGTGTGTGTAGTGGAGAAAGAGTGAAGACAGACGGAAATAATGAATAAGAAAATTAAGAGAATTTGAAAAGCCTGGGAGAGAATAAATGTGAATAGTGTTATCACTGGTGGCACCATGAACCACTAGTAAAATACTTCTTTGTGTTTTCCAACATGACCCTTGAATTCATGCCTTTACAGTTACTGTGTGTATCTCTGCTCTCACACCCAACCCTATACTCTACAGTTAATTTCACCGAATACCAAGTATTCCTCAGCTGATGATTTCGAGTCTCTCGTCCTCTATTCTAAACACACTCCAGTTTGTGCATGTGTCTCTTTCTGGAACTGCCAATAACTAGACATAGCTTCCCAGGTGTGGTGTGAATAGCGCAGATCGAGTGGATTAGGGTCTCCTTTGCCCTGGACAAGGCCTTTCTATCCATGCGTCTGAAATCGTCTTCCTTCTAGTGGCACATCATCTGTAATCTCACGTTCACGTTCCAATCAACTAAACATGGATGTTCTTTTATAAAATGTTTTGCTAACAGCATTTTGGTAAGTCTTTATTCTTAGTTCTGGCCATCAAAATGACCAATTAATTGAAATACTTATATCAATGATTTGATCTGATGTAATATATAGTTTAAAATACAAGGAGAACAGTCAAGTTTCCAAAAGATATAGTCATTTGATATTATGGGTTGAATTGTGTCCTTCAAAAAGCTATACTGAACTGGTGAATCCAGAACCTGTGAACGTGACCTTATTTGGAAATAGGGTCTTTGCAGATGGAAGCAAGTTAAGAGGTCATATTGGATTAGGGTAGGCTATGGCTGTGGGCATGACTACGTTCCAATAAAATTTTATTTTCAGAAACAGACAGTGGGCCAAATTTGGCCCATGGGCTACAGTTTGCTAATGGCTACTGAAACTGTTTGAGGAAGATAATGTTTTTACTGGGTGTTTACAGGTGAGGGAAGTGAGGCTGAAAGTTTATAACCTTGTAGAAAGTCACACAGTGAATACAGGGTAGCCCTGGAGTTCCAACTGATACCACGTCTCCAGAGTCACCATTGTAATCACTTGGGTACACTATCTTAGAAGCAAGAGGAATTTTGCACTTTTGTTAAAAGTATATTAATTGGCCGTGCGTGGTGTCTCATGCCTGTAATACTAGCACTTTGGAAGGCGAGGTGGGCAGCTTGCCTGAGCTCAGGAGTTCAGGACTGGCCTGGGCAACATGGGGAAATCCTGTCTGTACTAAAAAAAAAAAAAAAAAAAAAAAAAAATTAGCCAGGTGTGGTGGAGCATGCCTGTGGTCCCAGTTACTCAGGAGGCTGAGGTGGGAGGATCACTTGAGCCTGGGAGGCAGAAGTTGCAGTGAGCCAAGATTGAGCCACTACACTCCAGCCTGGGTGACAGAGTGAGACCCCGTGCCATTTAAAAAAACAAGTGTATTAATTAAATAATGAGCTTTCACAAACTTTTCCAGTACCTATATTATCTTGGCAAGAGAACTATAACAAGTCAGAAGCAAAACAAAGAGAGGCCAAATTCTATTAAATCAAAAAAACTGCCATAAATGTTCTACATATATGCTAGAAGGTTCAGGAAATTAAAATTCAGAGTCATTGACCATTAGTGTCTCAAACAATCTGTGTATAGGACTGGAAAAAAATAATGTACATGATAGAACAGAGAAAACAAAAATCTTAGGGAATCAGTGAAAACGTGATGTACATCTCAACGTTTCTGTTGGTTTTCCTAGCTGGGAAACCAATTAAAGGGATTTCTTTCAAGTTCCCAGGGCACACAGAAGAAACATGAGTGTAATGGCCCCCTTTTGCAGGACGGTCCCACCCTCTGCAAAGCTCCTCTCCCCACTGCAGAGGGGCTTTTACTTGGCCCCAAATCATAGTTAGTTGCGTATAGTTAGTTTCCTATAGCACTCAGTGGTGTTTTGCTAGATCTTTTATTCCCCTAACACAAAAATACTCCAAACTCTCCAGTAGTGTTTGACTGAGTGTTAAGCTGCTCTGCTCAGAAGACATACAACGTTAAATTGTCCAAAATTCGTTGCAAATCACTCAGCATCACAGTATGCATTCTCTCCCTCTATTTTTTAAAGTACCTTTCATTTACTGGCTCGGGTAGCTTGATCCATAAACACTGAAAATCCACATGACTAACAGAGTTTAGAAATCTTTAGCTGACAGAATAAAATAATTTTTCATCACCTAACTAGAGCATGATGTTGAGGTCTCTCAGATCCTTTGAATTAATAACTGGGGCACAATAAGTATTGCTACTACTTGGGTTTTGTTTGAATTCTAAGTAAAAATAATTTATTTCCCAGAATACAGCTTTAGTTGAGCTTGGCAAAATCACATTGGGCCAATGGATTCTCGCCTCATTTCTGTAATTATCATAAACACACACAAAAGCATAAATAAAGAATAAAGAATTAACTCCACAAATATACTTGGAACAGGACATAAAGCTACAGAGTGTCACCACATTTAACTCTCTGCTGCAATATATGCCACAGACAAATAGAGTTAAATGGGTTAATTAGTCACCGGTGGCTATTTTAATTGCAGTATTGAAAATCAGACACAAATGAAAGAAGAATTCTCATTACGGGGTTACCTGGGTTTTAACAGGAGGGATCGCCTGGGAGAGCAGCATCTCTAAAACATCATGGAGCTGATTACATCTCTTCCTCCCCTTTACCTTTCATAATTAGCTGTACACTATTAAGTTAATGCACATTTATCTACAACAATTCAATTCAGACTGCAAGAGAGAATATTTCTAGTCTATAATTATACTCCAGCTTAATTAGCATAATTTCCACTGTACATATTTTAATAAAGAAGCTGCCGTTATGGGTTGGCTTCCCATGTGGAAACTCTTCCAGGGAGATACAAATGCTTCCTTCTCTTGAACTGCCACAAATGCAAACAGATGATCTAAAGCTGGCTTTTTTTTTTTTTTTTTTTAGACGGAGTCTAATTCTGTTGCCCAGGTTGGAGTGCAATGGTACGATCTTGGCACACTGCAACTTCCATTTCCAGGGTTTAAGCAATTCTCCTACCTTAGCCTCTCAAGTAGCTGGGACTTCAGGCACCTGCCACCATGGCCGGCTAATGTTTGTATTTTTAGTAGAGACAGGTTTTCGCCATATTGGCCAGGCTAGTCTTGAACTTCTGACCTCAGGTAATCCACCCACTTCGGCCTCCCAAAGTACTGGAATTACAGGCATCAGCCACCGTGCCCGGTCTGAAGTCGACTTTCCATGAGATGGGACTGTTGGGAAGGGCATGCTTCTCTAGCAGACCTGATGGAGTCTCCCCACATGGAGCTAATGGCTCATCCTCACTGATGGTTAAGGGCTGGTGATGGGTAATTTGGCAATGGTTCCATGTGGTTATGGGGTTTGACCTCATCAGTCTGCAAATGTCTCATCTGAGAGGCTTGAAAACATTTCTACACTTTAGTTTGGTTCTGGCTCTCAGGGGAAAGTCATTTGAGTGCCTGAAATCCAGTCACCACTAGATGTCACTAGTCATTAACTGGGACACAGATAAATGAGACCTTTAAGATGTTTTTATTAACTTGAAAGACCCTAAACAACGGGTTCTCTTCTCTACAGCTCCCTTGTGTGGGAATCTGTTAACAATGAGGGAGCCAATCTATTTGTCCAGCGCTGAGATGGCAAATGCCTACTGTGTGATTTAATAGGACTGCACACATTTTGCAAGTGTTAGAAATCTGTCCTGCTAATAACCAGAATTGTCTAATACGAAGGAAAATATTCAGTTCTAGTAGCTCATTATATTTTGCATGAACATCTAGCTATTCAAACAAACTTTGCAAAAAAGATTTTGCCAATGGTGTTAACGTTCTTACTAGATCCCTTAGAGAGAAGAATGAGAGGCGTGTTCCCTCCTCTGAATCTCCTGATGTTGAATGGGAAGTCATAGTATGACGCACAAGAAGATGAGTTTCGAAAAAGAGTGGGAAATCATCACGTTATCCAGAAAAAAAACTTTAATGATAAAACTAGAAAGGAGGCAGATGGAACAAGGTGCGATTCCACCAATGGTTGAAGAGACCTTGAAAGAAGCAGGGGTTTTTAGAGATGCTAGACACCAGCATCACTTCTGGAAAATCCAGGTAGGTGCCAAGAGGCACAGCATATGTGTCAAACATCTCCTTTTCTGCATGTATATTTAAAAATGCAAACAATTTTAAAAACATATTTTGAGTGAGCTTAAAGAGTTTTTCAGTAAATTATCTATTTACTTTCTCAGTAATCAAAGGTACAAATTAAAAATAACATAACAGGCTGGGCATGGTGACTCATGCCTGCAAACCCAGCACTTTGGAAGGCCAAGGTGAGTGAATCACTTGATGCCAGGAGTTCAAGATCAGCCTGGACAACGTGGTGAAACCCCATCTCTACTAAAAAGCACAAAAAATTAGCCAGACGTGGTGGCATGCACCTGTAGTCCCAGCTACTCGGTGTTGGGGGCTGAGGCATGAGAATTGCTTGAACCTGGGACGTGGAGGTTGCAGTGAACCAAGATCATGCCACTGCACTCCAGCCTGGGTGATGGAGTAAGACTCTGATACACAAAACATTAAAATTAACATAAAAACATAGCAAATATATGCAAAGCACTATCACACTATACTCAATGGATTCAAAAACGATATAATGGAGACTGGTTTATGTCATCACAATCTGCATTTTCACTGCAACACTAACCATTTAGAGCTCATGCGCCTGCAGACAGTTACTTAAATTTGTACTGATGCCTTCAAAATTATGGGTCCGTTTCTTTTCTTTTAAAACAGGATGTCCACTGCAGGGAGCAATGTGCACACCGACCCTTTTAAACTCTGCCGTTGTTGCAGAGGTTTTCCAGTAGCATTCTCAGAGGTATCTGAAGAGACAGGGAATGTTTTGAACTGTCGTCATTTCAACCATGCATAAATGCTCACACTGTTCCTCTTCTTGATCAAAACTTTTCATTTAGAAATACAACATCACAACTAAAAGCATGGCCTCTGGAGGTAAACTGCCTTTGTGAGCCCAGCTTCTCTGCTTACTGACTGTGAGACTGTGGGCAGGCTACATGGGCTCCCTGGGAAATGGAAAAATAACAGCAGCTAGCTGATAGAATTGAAGAGGAATGAATGGGGGAAGGGGAGGCAGTACGCTTTGAACAGCGCTTATCCCAACCAAGTGATACGGAATCACTCATCCTTATTTGTTCCTTAGCCTTCAAAAATGTAAGAAAACAGCTTTATAACACTTTGGGCCCTTGATCTGCAAAACTTCTCTTTGAAATCTATTCTGGTTTATTATAATGGAGATGCTAGAAAATAGTTTCCTCGGGTTTATTGATCTTACCAAAATAGATATAGTCTTTAAAAACAGCACATTGCCTATTGACTTCAGAAGGACCTAGATTTCAGCCTACCTTTACATTGTATTCATACCTCATATTCAGTTGGAACACAGCACATATTTAACTCATCATATTGTCATGGGGTTGAATGAAGTGGCATAGATTCACATGTCTAATATAAAGAAATCAGTGCTTCTGGCTTCACAAAGACCACATGAACAGGAAGTTCACAATATATGGTTGGCATAAATGTAAATATTCATGACAAAGGTGCCTCTCTTTGAAATTGCTGCCAGAGTGCCTCCCCAGACTTGCACTTTGGAGCCCTGTAGAACGATTTGTGCAGGAGTAAGCCCTCCCCCCTCAGAATATGCAGGACACCATCTGTATTTACTTCAACATAACACAAGCCAAAAGGCAGATCTGGTCAGAAAGTTAGATGTGACTCTAGATAAATTATGCTAGTGATTGAAAATGAAAAAACATCGAGCCTTGAATTGCATGATTATGTTAACCTTGGAAATATTTATCATATGACAATATTTCAAACATTTACACATGTGTAAAACAACATTCACAGACGTATTTCACCAATTCTTTTTTTTTTTTTTTTAATTTCACCAATTCTTAACTCCACATGGGAAACAAAACTTTGTAGGAAACTTGAATTAAATTTGTATCTAAATCCTCAATTTTGAGTCTGCTTTCCATGAATATTGAAATTTACTATAATTAGTTACTTCTAAAGAACTTCCCCAAAGTGGGTCTGCTTTCATTTTTATTTCACTCATAAAATGTGTGAGCATGGTAGGATTTTTCCCTTTACATGATTTCCAAAGTTGTAACATGTAACATATACACATAGTTACATAGTTTATATAACCAGAGACACACACATTAAGCAATGCATTTGTATGTAATTAATACACATTGGCTAATAATAATTGGTGAAATAGCACACATAACAACGTGCAACTTTTTAGATACATGATTATGTTTCTATAAGCCTACATTCAAAGGTAAAAACAAAACAAAACAAAAACATCCAGTCACTGTAATATTTAGCCTGTGGGAATTTTCATGCTTTTGCACTGTCAGATTTCTGGCTGAATTAATTTTTATTCAACAGGGAGACAATAGATTATGCAATGCTCAAAAAAAAAATACAGGATCCCTGCTTCAACACATGGTACCATGAGAAGCGGCATTAGGAAGGATCAAACTCTTTTCTCCCTAAATCAGTGTTCAACATTATACTTCCAGGCTGTGACTCTTAATACTTCCTTTGGTTGGTATTATTGGATTACTGCAACCCAATCCTTAGCCTTACTATTGCAAGAAAGCTTAAAATAGCTGATAAGAAACCTTCAATAACCAGAAGATAGAAAAAGTTAACCAAATAATAGTTCATGTGAATGCCATGTGGAACTAAATAGGAGAGTATTTATTGAAATTAGATTGTATGAAGTAACATACTAATTAGCATGCTTTAGCATTTGGCAATAAAATATAAACAATCTAGGATAATAAAAAGAACACATTAATCATTACTGTCACTATGATTTTAGCACTATTTAAAAAAATTTTAAATAATGAGCCACAATATAATTACATGTCAAGTCAATTCACATACACCCAAACACACACATATGTGTATGCATAATTAAGTAAAAAACTAGTTATTCTTGCAAAGGTAGATGCATTTGAATAGCTTCTGTTCTTTTCTAGTCTGTTCTGTTCTATTCCCTTATATTATTATTCTACAAACACGGTTAGTGATCAATAAAAGTATTTTACCACTCACTAATGGATCACAATCTGTAGTTATAAAAATGACTATACAAACAAATGTACACGTACAAATTAGTGTATGAGAACTAAATAATCATGCATACTCATATCACATACAGTATTGCATATAAAATATGAATTTGGCAATTTGGGTGATATTTAGCTTTAAAAGCTAAAAGTAAACCAAAGGAGTAAAGAGTTTTCTTTCATAATTTTAATTTTATTTAAATTCCTGGTTTATTGGGTATTTTCTTTCTTCCCTTCCTCCACATATTTAGTCTACTTTTCAAAGATATGTACACATGATGAGAATGACAGCAATGCTGAGAATATTGCCCACTGTCACCTGGACATTCATCTCAATTGTCAGAATGGGTCCCACTGCCGTTATGACGTATTTTATGTTCAGATAAAGAGAGAATGATGGGCTTAGAAGATATGCTCCAAAGGTTGTACTGTACCTTTAAATATCTCATATCATCTGCAAATTTGGCTTCAATTACCAAGTGGGTCCTCATCAAGGACTGGCTGAATGAGAAATGAGTGGGAGGTTAAAATGGGGGTTGGGGGTTTGGGGGAAGGCTTCATTCTAAGATATGCTTCATCTCACTTAACATAAGGAGAAAACAACTTCTACTGGGTAGCAAACAAATTGTGCATCTTAAGCTACAGTTCTCAAACCATTTTCATAATACAAATGAAAATATAAAAAATATTTTATCTAAAAATATTTTATAAAATATTATACAAATATTTCTTTTTTCAAATATAATTTCAAATATAATTTCTACTTTTCTAAAAGAATACAGGCCATAATTTTTTAAAATACCAATTCCTGACAGAGAGTTTAGATCATTTTTACTAAAATTTGTGGATTAATTCAGAAAACAATTATAGCAGTGTGAGATTATTTTGTGATATCTGTCCTTTCTTCATACGATCACTTACCACCTACTATGAAGCACACCACTCTGTAGCCACTCGGATTATTTTATATCCATCAATTATGACATATTCATTAGTTTTGAGTGGCTAGAAGCATTAGGCAACGTTGTTCCTCTGTCAGAGTCTAGGAAATATATTTTTTAATATCTTATTTTAGGAAAGATAAATGTTTCTAAATCAGTGTTTTACATGTATTTTGAGTAAAAATCTTAGATCCACCCATGCCACACTCACATTTCCTAAAACGCCACACAAAACCCAATTTTTCCTTACTATGGGTATTATAATCTATTCCATCCTATCCAGTCTCCTAAATGCTGGTGAAAACGCTCTGAATTGATTTCACAACTCCGTCATATGTGGTCTCCAGGCGGAAAACAAAATTGTACTAATCCAATCAGGTCATGGGCTCCTGAATTGCAATACAACTATGCCATAAAAATATCATTGTCACATTTTCATTTGCACCACTTAGACTCAAAGGGCAAAGGCCGATCTTAATAAAATATATTAGGGCAAAGGATCTACTTTTATAATTCAGGGAAAGATACTAGAATTATATCTATGAGTACATAAAATTAATGTATATTACAGTAGGGGTCAAAGTCCAGCCCTTGGGAAAATTTCTGGACCACGTCCTTTTTTTGTATGACCTGTGAGCTAAAAATGGCTTTTATGGTTACACATTTATAATGTATCTGATGACAGGGAATGCTAACTGTGAAGACCAGCTAGGCATTCTCACAAAAAATCATCCCATTCTTCTTGGTAGACCTGTATTACAAAACAGTATTATTATTAATATTATGAATTGTTTTTGAATTTCATTAATAATCATTTTTGTGGAAATTTGTTTTCTCTCCCGTTATATAAGTATCTACATACAATATTTTCAATTTTGCCTCCTGGCCCACGAAGCCTAAAATAGTTGCCATCTGGCCCTTCACAGAACATTTGCTGACCCAAGTATTTGAGCTGAATGAAAAATAATTGTTATAATTATTATTATATACACCCGTCAAATCAGGGAGTGATCTGGCTGCAACCTCAACACACCCTGAGTCTCAGGTGGACACATGGGTAATATGCACAGCAGGTATGTAACTGGCTAAGCGTATGAGTCACACTGTCTTCGGTGCTCCAAGTATAAAACTGTCCCCTTGGTTACATGGAGAAGTGTCCTGCTGAAGACAAGTCCCTCTGTTCAGCCAAGGAAACTCAGATGCCTTTGTTAAAAATAACTTTGCATTTGTTTTATTAAGTGCCATAAGCTCAAAGGAAAACTGGGCTTTTCAGTCACTAGAACTTCTTTTCACTTAATTCCTTCCATACCTTGGGACCTTGCGCAGCTCTGCAGTGAGAGACAGGGTGCTGAATAAGCACTGCGTGAGATGAGCTGTTCTGTCTTCTTGCAGCAGCAAGTGCATTTTGAGTAACTGACACTTACAGGCCCAGATAAATGGTATTATTGTGCAATCTCATTTCAGAAATTCTCATTTGTTTCTAAGCTGACATGAAGCAGCACGGGTGAAACTCTATGTTTATTTTCCATTAAAAGTTGCGTACCATCCTGATACACAGCAAGTTTTCCTAAAAAGACGTTTTACTCTTTGGGATATTAACATTTTAAAGTTTAGCACTGGAAAAACACAATTTGAATGAATACATAGATTTCCTGGGGAGTGTATTTATGCCTTCCGCTTTTAATTTTTCCCGTGTTTTACTGTGATGGCTCCTGCTTCACTCTCCTTGTCTCCTGCTTTTATAAACACTTCTTTTTAGAACATGTTTAACTGAAAACCTTAAACAACAGTCCACATCAACATTCATCACTTGCTCTCATACTAACTAGGGGCTGAGCCAAGGTACTTTTTATTGGTGTAATCCTTGACAGGTGTACTTATTCTAGAAGTAATATTTTACAACTTTATGAAAATCTTACTTAATTTTCATGACATGCATTCATCAAAGCCTCATTTCTTAAAGCCTTTGGGCTTCAGTGTGCATGGAGATTTCTATGACTGCTTTGGGTGCTGATTCAATATTTTTGGCCATATGTCTATTTTAGCAATAACTAGTAACTTTTTCATATGAAAGGATCATCTTCCTAAATCCTTATTTCATGTGAACACAGAGTGGTAAACAGTCTGTCTCAGCAGAAATGTGAGACAAACCTGAGACAGAAAAAAACGTGTTCAATATCACATTGAAAACGTATTTTGGGAGTGATTAGAAAACAAACAAAACCAGCAAAACAATTTTCACAGAAAGTTGACTTTGTTTTTTAAAAAAAGACAACATCCTAACAGAAAACGCTAAAAAACTTCCCTAGAGCAAGATTTAATCTATTGGAAATAGATTATAAAACAATCAAGGCTAACAATTACCTTCTCCCTGCATAAAATAATATAGTTTATTTTTGCTTGTTAACCTCTAATGAAAACATGTTTTTAATCTAAGCAAAGAGTTGTTGTTATTGGTGTTGGAACAAAGAACCATTTCCCAAGGAAAAAGAGTGAGGCAGGTCTAGAACTACCGATCTACAAGAAAGTTCTAAAAAAAATATTAAAACCAAAAATGCAATAAAATATATTTAAAAAATTAAATATTTCTTTGTCATTTATGAACATTCTAAAAATCTTTCTGTTGCAAGAAAAATAGTAAATCTAGGGCTTAAGTGGTACTTGGTCTTCCTAGGATGTTTCACCAACGTTACTAACCTAATTATGGGTGTAGAGTTGGTAGGAAACTGGAAAAGCTGACTTGAAGTCTCTCCACAGATAAACTTATGCAGGCTAACATGTGGGTGGGAACAAGAGTTCTCAACAGATCTTACAATGTGCCAGGTACCATTACAAGCGCTTTATGTATAAATCACTTTATTTAATTCTCACACAATGCTATGGGGTAGGGGCTACTAATGCCCCCACTTTACACATGGGGAAACTGAGTCACGAAGACACAAGTAAGTGGCCCAAGGTCACATAGCTAACAAGCAGCAGAGACAGGATTCAAACTCAGAGCACCTGGTACCTCCTAATCCCTGCTCAGAATCAACAGCTGGTTAGCACTGATGTCAGGACTGGAAGCCAGCTCTCCCAGCTCTTGCTCCAACTGTCTTGCCAGCAGCCAGTGAGGTGAGCAATGAGATAGAAGGATGGAACAGAGGACACACTGGGTTCAAATTCTGCCCCGTGGATTCCCAGCTGGGCCACTGATATACGCATCTGCTTCTCAGTCTCTTCCACAATAAGAGGTGTAAGATCCTATCCACCTCTCTGGCTTTCTCTGTTAATAAATGAGGTCCCCATTGCAAGAGCACTGTTAATCAAGGGTATGCTTAATGAACATCATTTCCCTCTCTTATACCACAGACATTCTCTCCCTTTAACCTTTCTCGGTTCCCTGCTTATTTATAAACTCCTGCAGCTCTATATTCAAGGGAAACAAGACTTTGAAACAGCTAGAATTAAAGTTTGACATGACTTCAAGTTAATCAGGATTCTATTTTGTGCCAATCCATGGGGGAATGTATTGAGTAGGATGTGTTTCTTCAAAAGACATTTTACTAATTGTGTTTTCTAGACAATTTAATGCCAGCCAGAGAAACATACAATTTGTAGATTGCTGAATATCTGATTTTAATTCCCAAGTCCTTCATTACTTGCACATGATCTGAACAATACAATTAAAACATGGCCTTAGTTGTTTCTTAGAAACTCAACACAACCTTATTTCTTTATATAATTAAGTGATGTGACTTTTCTAGAGCACAAATAATGATGTATTGATTTAAAACAAATAAATCATACATCTCAAATTACAAAACTGTGGATAATGGGTTGCAAAGTGGCCCCCAAAAAGACACACCCAAGTGCTAATCCCTGGTATCTGTTAATGTGGCCTTATTTGAAAGCAGTGTCTTTGCAAATGTAATTCGGTTTAAGAATCTCAAGAGGAAATCAGCCTGGATTCAGGGTGGGCACACAATCCAATGACTGGTGTCCTTATGAGAGAAAGGAGAAGGTGATTTGAGAAATGAAAACACACAGAGAGGAAGGCCATGTGTAGATAGAAGCAGAGATTGGAGTGATGAGGCCACAAACCAAGGAAAGCCAGGGGTCACTGGAAGCTACAAGAGCCCAGAAAAGATTCTCCCCTAGAGCTTTCTGAGGGTGTGGGCTGCTGATTACTTGATTTTAGACCTCTGTCCTCCAGAGCTGTGAAACAATGCATTTCTGTTGCTTTAAACCACACATTAAGTAGTAATTGGTCACGGCAGCTCAAGGAAACTAATCCATGATATTTTTGAAGAGAAAAAGAAAAGCATCAAGTGAAAATCCCCCTTACTATGCAGAACAACTTGAACATGATCACCACCCCTTGCCTTTTTTTTTTTCCCTAGAGCAGTGAGAAAAAATATGTTAAAAATAATCCTCAGAGCATAATCTCAGGATAGATTATGCTAAATTAACTAAATAGAACTCTTGGTTCTGAAACATTATTTAAGAAAATGTAAGCTTTTGAAACGCTCACTTTTACTGAGACCACAAATTAGTTTTTTTCCAATTTATAATTCACATCATCAATAAGTAAATAATTGCTTTAGAGAAAACATTTTGAACTCACTTTTTAATTAAAAAAATTGATAACTGCAGAACAGCATTAAGTCCCAGAAAGAAACTTCAAGGGCCAGTCTTCAAAC
>NW_016107989.1:237157-238787 GCF_001604975.1 Cebus imitator
GGGAGACTGCGGTGCCAAAGTGCACTTCCCTTGCCAGACACCCAACCTCCCCATAGCTCCTCTCTCTCTCAGAAAGCCAGCACATCTACAACTTTGCTGCAAAAGCCTCTTGTCTCTACTTCTCTGTACTCTACAGTGGTGAATTCTTTTCTTGGCTCCAACAGCTCTGTCCCGATCCAGCACATTCTCTAACAATCCCCACATCCCTCCAAGTAGGATGTTCTTCTTAATTTCTTCTAAGCCCAGTTCTCCTCATGCCTCCCCACCAGCTATCTCCATCAAGGGTCACAAGGGACATGCCAATCCAATGCTTCCCTGCAGTTGCCATTCCACTCAACCTCTACACACTGCAGATAAGCGTTCCCGCTCTCGCGTGTCTGGCCTTGCCCTTGAACTATCTTTATCTCTCTCCTGCCTCTGCTTCCTCACTGGGCTTCCTTTACAGGTCCTATTTCCTTGTCTTTCATTTATTTATTCAATAAATATTCATGGAGCACCTCCTATGTGGCAGGCACTGGAAAGCATGAAGAACAATGACAGAGCTTGCACGCCACGGAGGAGGAAAACAGGAAGGAAGACATCAAAGCATGTTGGTCAGTTCCAGGTGCTAGAGGGAACAAGCACAAACATGACATAGGAAAACGGGGAGAGGGAGAAGCGAGCGGCCAGGAAAGACCTCAATGAGGAGCTGACATTTGAGAAAATGCTTCCCTGGCTTCTGACATGAGAAAAGACAGGAGAAAGGGATGCGGCTTGAATATGGTGGCCAGTTAGTAAGCTCAGCATATAAATATTTGTGCATCACTGCAACACAGATGATAATCAAAGCCTCAAGTCCGGATGAAGATGGGCAGAGAAGAGACGTGAACAGTGTCTGGGGCATCCCAAAATCAGCCACTCCTTAAGGCACTGTCTCCTGGGGACCCACCTCTCCTGGTTTCCTCCTAATTCTCAGGCCCCTTCTTTGTCTCTTTCCACAATTCTCCCTCATTTGCTTCATTGCTTGACTTCTAAGTGATGGCAGCCCAGAGTCTCATCCTGGACCTCTTCTCTTCTTTACCTTCACTTACTCCCACGGTGTTCCCATCCAGTCCCATGACTTCAATTAGACGTGGGTATAGACAGGTGACAATATAAATCGCTATCAAAACCTGGTGCTTCTGGGACTGAAATGGGGTGATATAAATATTTACACTGAGGCAAAAGTCATCTATGGGGCTGTCTTGGGTAGATGAGAATACATGATTGCTTGATTCTATTGCCAAACACCTGTTGATTTTATCACCAATCCAGAACCGTCCCTGTCTTCCAGACTAGATATTTGAGCTTCTGTGATATCCACTCAAATACTTAAGAGACATCTGAAATCAAATATGACCAAAATCATGACACCCGCTTCAAAACTGTCCCTCTCACCATTTTCAGTAGCTCAATTAATGACAATCCATCCCTGCCTAAAACCTGTATCAATCTGTCAATCTCTACCTTGAAAATATGCCTGTAATCTGGCCACTTCTCATTCCCATCCCTGCACCCCTCTGGTCATCTCTGTTCCAAATGACTTCAATAGCCTCCCAACTGGTCTTCCTGCTTCTGATCTTACCCCCTGGAGTATGCTTTCTTTTTTTTT